>NW_027142438.1:1771771-1868631 GCF_026170545.1 Melanerpes formicivorus
AAGAAAGAGAAAGAAAGAGAGAAAGAAAGAGAAAGAAAGAAAGAGAGAAAGAGAGAAAGAAAGAAAGAGAGAAAGAGAGAAAGAAAGAAAGAGTGAAAGAAAGAGAGAAAGAAAGAAAGAAAGAGAGAAAGAGAGAAAGAAAGAGAAAGAAAGAGAGAAAGAAAGAGAGAAAGAAAGAGAGAGAGAAAGAAAGAAAGAGAGAAAGAGAGAAAGAAAGAGAGAGAAAGAAAGAAAGAGAGAAAGAAAGAGAGAAAGAAAAGAGAAAGAAAGAAAGAGAGAGAGAAAGAAAGAAAGAGAGAAAGAAAGAGAAAGAAAGAAAGAGAGAGAGAAAGAAAGAAAGAGAGAAAGAGAGAAAGAAAGAGAAAGAAAGAAAGAGAGAAAGAAAGAGAGAAAGAGAGAAAGAGAGAGAGAAAGAAAGAACGAGAGAAAGAGAGAAAGAAAGAGAAAGAAAGAAAGAGAGAGAGAAAGAGAGAGAAAGAGAGAAAGAATGAGAAAGAAAGAAAGAAAGAAAGAGCAAAAGAAAGAAAGAGAGAAAGAAAGAGCAAAAGAAAGAAAGACAGAAAGACAGAAAGACAGAAAGAAAGAAAGAAAGAAAGAAAGAAAGAAAGAAAGAAAGAAAGAAAGAAAGAAAGAAAGAAAGAAAGAATGAAAGAAAGAGAGAGAGAAAGAAAGAAGGAAGAGAGAAACCAGCTGTCCCTGGGTTTATCATTAACCTTCAGAACTGGATGACTTCCTGCAAGGAGGATGGAGGTGGTCAGGAGGAAAAATGAATCATTTCTGTCTGCTTGTTTATTCCTTTGGGGTTTGGCTTGCAGAAGCATTTCAATTATTGAAGGTGACCTGCAGGAAGGCTGGGGAGCGACTCTTCAGAAGGGTCTATGGGGATAGGATGAGGGGCAAGGGTTTGACACTGGAGCAGGGCAGAGTTAGGTTGACATTAGGAGCCCAATTCTGGGCTCCTCAGTTTAGGAAAGATGTTGAGCTACTGGAAGGTGTCCAGAGAAGGGCAACAAAGCTGGGGAGGGGTCTGGAGCACAGCCCTGTGAGGAGAGGCTGAGGGAGCTGGGGTTGCTTAGCCTGGAGAAGAGGAGGCTCAGGGGAGACCTTCTTGCTCTCTCCAACTCCCTGAAGGGAGGTTGTAGCCAGGTGGGGGTTGGTCCCTTCTGCCAGGCAAGCAGCACCAGAACAAGAGGACACAGTCTCAAGCTGTGCCAGGGGAGGTTTAGGCTGGAAGTGAGGAGAAAGTTCTTTCCAGAAAGAGCAATTGGCCCTTGGAATGTGCTGCCCAGGGAGGTGGTGGAGTCACCATCCCTGGAGGGATTGGATGTGGCACTTGGAGCCATGGTTTAGTTGTCAGGAGGTGTTGGGTATTAGGTAATAGGTTGGACCTGATGATCTCTGAGGTCTTTTCCAACCTGGTTGATTCTATGATTCTAAATTCCGTGCAATGAGGCTGGTGAGACACTAGCACAGGAATGATTCATTCTCTCACCTTAAATTAGGTCTGTGGCTGCTGTAGGTTAGTGTCATTCCCCTGACTGTGACAAGCTCTAAGGTCTGCATTTGTTTTATGAAAGTTAGGTGTCTAGGGCTATCTGAGACACCACACTGCACCCAGGGCATCCTAGAGTCAGAGAATTATAGAGGTTGGGTTGGAAAAAGCCTCTCAGATCACACAGTCCAACCATCAATCCAGCCCCACCATGGCCACCAAACCATGGCCCCAAGTGCCATGGCCACAGGGTTCAGGAACACCTCCAGGCATGGGGACTCCACCACCTCCCTGGGCAGCCTGTGCCAGTCCCTGACCACTCTTGCAGCACACAAATATTTCCTCCTCTACAACCTAACCCTCCCCTGGTGCAATTTCAGGCCATTTCCTCTCATTCTATCACCTGATGCTGGGGAGAAACTGCCCTGTTTTGGCTTCCTGTGCTTCATGCAGAGAAGGTTTGCTAACAGAGGTCCCATCCACACTGAACAGACCTTCTCCAGGGGCACTGGGCAGAGGAACACAAGGTGATGGCATACTTGTTGAGCAGGCCCTTGGGAAATGGGTGAGATTCCTGGGACAGCAGTAGGATGAATTCCCAAGCTCCTTCCAGGCACACCTCCAGCAGTGTTGGCCTCACATGCAGACAGTGCTGATCTGCACAGACCTCCTGGCTTGCAATGGCCCCAAGCTGTTCTGCATTTCACCCTGTGCTCATCACAAGTGTCCCTGCTGCCCATGGAGAAGAGCCACAGCAGCCAGCACAGCCCTGCAGCTAAGAAGCTGGAGCAGAGCTTGGCTCTGTTCCCAGCTCCTGGAGTTGCCCATCAGGTAATTTTCGCTACCTCTGCCTGGATCTTTGCCCTGCTTACCAGAACGAGAACGTGGTAGAGTAATGTAGTCAATCTGCCAAGCTTCACCATCCTTGTACTTGGACCATCTGTCACCATACCACAAGGGCTTAAGTCGTTTTGCCTGCTTAATACCAGCACAAATGTCACAGTCATGGATGACTTGTGTGATAGCATCCATGGAAATCTCTATGGATCTGTCACGAGCCCATTGGTATGTTGCATCTCTGCCTTGATGTCCTGATGAATCGTGAGCCCACCGAGCTAAGAATATCTCACCTCGGTGTTTCCAGTCGAGATCAAGACTAGAGTCCATGTCTACTTGAGAAACTCTTGCAGCTAGATCTGCCTGATGGTTGTGTTGCTGTTCCTCAGTAGCTTTGCTCTTAGGAATGTGAGCATCGATGTGTCTCACTTTCACTGGAATTCTCTCAATTCGATCAGCAATGTCCTGCCACAGGTTGGCTGCCCAAATGGGTTTTCCTGTTCTCTGCCAACCACTCTTCTTCCAGTTCTTTAGCCAACCCCACAGAGCATTGGCTACCATCCATGAGTCGGTGTAGAGATAAAGCTTTGGCCATCTCTCACGTTCAGCCACGTCGAGAGCTAGCTAGACAGCTTTTACCTCTGCGAACTGACTGGATTCTCCTTCTCCGTCCTTTGCCTCTGCAACTCGGCGTGTTGGACTCCACACTGCAGACTTCCACCTTCGCTTGTTTCCAACAAGACAACAGGAACCGTCTGTGAACAAAGCATATTTCTTTTCATCATCAGAAAGGTCATTGTAAGGAGGAGCTTCCTCAGCACGAGTTACTTTCTCCTCTGGAGGTTTAGCACAGTTGATGCCTCCAGGCCAACTTGAGATCACCTCCACTAGACCAGGTCTTTCAAGATTTCCCATTCGAGCTCTCTGTGTTATCAGAGCCATCCACTTAGACCATGTTGAGTCTGTGGCATGATGTGGTGTGGAGCCTTTGCCTTTGAACATCCAATTCAAAACTGGTAATCTGGGAGCTAAGAGAAGTTGTGATTCAGTTCCAATCACTTCAGAAGATGCTTTCACTCCTTCATAGGCAGCTAAAATTTCTTTCTCTGTTGGAGTATAATTAGCCTCTGAACCTCTGTAACCTCAACTCCAGAAACCAAGAGGTTGCCCACGTGTCTCACCTGGAGCTTTTTGCCACAAGCACCAGGTTGGACGATTGTCACTTGCAGCCGTGTACAAAATGTTCTTAATGTCTGGACCATCTCGGACAGGTCCCAGACCCATTGCTTGAACTACCTCTTGCTTTATCTGGTCAAAGGCTGCTTGTTGTTCAGGTCCCCAGTGGAAATGGTTTCTCTTTCGAGTCACATCATACAGAGGTTTCACAATCTGACTGTATCCAGGAATGTGTAGTCTCCAAAATCCCACTATCTCCAAGAAACGTAGGGTCTCTTGCTTGTTTGTGGGACTTGCCATGGTGGAGACTCTATTTACCACATCCACTGGAATGTGTCGACGTCCATCCTGCCACCGCACTCCCAGAAACTGAATTTCTGTGGTAGGTCCTTTCACCTTGTCTCATTTGATGACAAAACCTCCATTCAGAAGAATGTCAATGATTTTGTTACTTTTCTCGAAGACTTCCTCAGCAGTTTTACCCCAGACGTTGATGTCATAAATGAACCTGATGTGTTCTGGAGCACCTCCTTTCTCTAGAGCATCGTGGATCACTGCATGACAGATGCTTGAGCTGTGGATCCAGCCCATTGGCAGTCTGTTGAAAGTGTACTGGATTCCTCTCCAGGTGAAAGCAAACTGAGGCCTGCATTCCTCTGCTATGGGAATAGAGAAAAATGCATTAGCAATGTCTATGGTAGCATACCATTTGGCCTCTTTGGATTCCAGCTCATACTGTAGCTCCATCATGTCTGGTACTGCTGCACTCATAGGTGGTGTTACTTCATTTAGGGCTCGGTAGTCGACTGTCAGACGCCCGTCTCCATTCTGCTTCCGCACAGGCCACACTGGACTGTTGAAAGGTGAATGAGTTTTGCTGACGACTTTCTGACTCTCCATCTGACGAATCAGATTCTGAATGGGCAACAAAGAGTCACGGTTGGTTCTGTATTGTCTGTGATGCACAGTCTGAGAAGCAACCGGCAGTTTAATATCCTGTATCTTATGTTGTCCCACAACTGCAGATTCATCAGAAAGCTCAGGTATAGCAGACAGCTTCAATTTTTGTCCATCAATTTCTATAGAAGCTACTCCAAAAGCCCATTTGTAACCTCTAGGGTCTTTGAAATGCCCTTCTCTCAAAAAATCAATTCCCAAAATACAGGGTGCATCAGGTCCGGTCACAACTGTATGCTTCCTCCATTGTTTACCAGTTAAACTCATATTAACCTCCACCTTACTTAACTCTTGAGATCCACCAGTGACTCCCAGAATAGTTATAGACTCTGATCCCTGATAATTTGATGGTATTATGGTGCACTGAGCTCCTGTGTCAACCCAGGCCCTGTACTTCCGAAATTGTGAAGTGCCAGGCCACTGGATGTACACATCCCAATAGATTCTATTATCTCTGTTATCCCTCTCCTCCCCCTGGCGGGAGGCAGGGCACCCCTAGTTATGGGGAACATGCGCACATGTGCATTGCACATAGTTTGCAGGGTTATAACTTTGCATGTTATAACGGGAGCCACTGTTGGAGCCATAAGAGTCATTCTGGGGAACTTTGGAAGTAACAGCTACCCTTCTGGTATTGCTACCTCGGGTTCTGCCACTTTGCAATTCCCTCAGTCTCCAGAAAAGATTATAAGTTGGTTGGCCATCCCAGCGGTTCATGTTCTCACCAAACTGATCACGCAGAGTTATCCAAATAGTTCTACGTGATTGCTTTGGTGGTCTGTTTTGGAGTGACCTGTTTTGGAATGACCTGTTTTGGAATGACCTCCTTGGAGGACGTGTATTCCTCACAGATGGAACTTGTACCCACCTGGAGGGAGAATTGAAATTATCCTTCTGTGCCAATTGGGATATGGAATTTCTAAATTCATCTTTTAACTCTCTCATGCAATTCTCAATTTTTCCAGAGAGAGTTTCAATGGCTGAAACCAAAGAACCACGTGTCATGCTATCCTCCAATTGTCTCATTTGATCACTGAATTGGCCAACCGTAGGAGAAGATCCACCATAATTTCTTGACACAATTCTGCTTGCCAGAATGTTTGCATAATTAGAAGGAGCAAGTTTGATGATCTTTTTAGCAAGACCAATACCCACAGGAATGTCATCAGGATTCAGAGTTTCATGTTCACCATAGAGTAGCTCTCTAACAGCAAATTCTCTCAAGCGCTTAATTCCCTCATCTATGGTAGTCCAGGGTTTAGGATTCCATGGAAGATCATCTCGGGAAGGGTATCTCATGGCAACCGCCATTAAAAGGCGTATCCACAGATTAACCTTACCGAGAGCCCTGCCTAGATGTCTATCTGTTGCATTATCCCTTGAGAGAGTTCCTAACTGAGCTGCTGACTTGTCTCCAGCTGTTAGAGCTGGAGCACTTGTATCATAACATCTACTAAGCCAAGCTAGAACTGGCTCCTTATCTGCCCTGGTGAAATCTCTACGGGTACAACGCAATTCCTCGCGGGAGAAGAACACTCTGAAATATCATCTTCATCTTCATCTCCCTGAATTCTTTGTCCATATAATCCTGCTGTCATTCTCCTAAGGATCTCTTTAAGCTGAGAACCACCTTTGCCAGCTGCTTTCCTAACTTCATCTCTATCCTGCTTTGATCTCACTGGGTTAGCTAGATCTTTAAAACAAACCTTCTCTTCCTCCTGAGCAGGATCTTTTAGAGTAGAGGGCCCCTCACCAGGATCAGTCTCCACCTCTTCTTCTCCATCTTTGGCCTTTCCACTTCTAGTCTTTAAAACAGTCACCTTAACTGGAGCTGTGTTTGAATTTACAGCCACCTTAATGGAAGCTGACAGGTCCTGAGATAAATCAGCTGCTGGGGCAGTGACTTCCGGTCCCACCGAGGGAGTGGGTGGAAGTGACGTTGCTCCATTAATGGCCAACGGAGAAGAAGAAGGAGGAGAAGGAGTAGGCACCATGTTGATACCAGCTGACGCCCTTGGCAGCTTGCCAGAATCAGCAGCAAAATCATTTAGAGCTGCTTTACCAATTGACTTTTTAGCCTTCTTTTTAACTGACACAGATTCTGTACACTCCTCATCACTACATGACTCTGGGACTGATCCAGGGCCATGGCGTTTTCTTTTTGATCTAGTTTTAATAACAAAACATGCCCTGGACATCTTCCTCTCTCGCCGCAAAGAAATCAGGAGATACACGATAATTATCACCAGCAGTAGAATTATAGACATGAAATAAATCACCTTTGGATCCCAGCCATCACCTAAAGTTACTCTCTCCTCAGGCGGAATCTTAAAACCCTTTATCTCAATTGGGAGAGTGGTGGAGGTAACATTCCTGTATCTCACTGGCCATAAGAAATTCATGCATTTTCCATACCATAATCTAACTCTATACATAACCCACAGATAAATTGTCCGCACCAAATATTTACCCAGGTAATCCAAAATCAAACCCAAACAATATCTGTAAACCAGAGCCCCAAAAACTGAAAAGAATAATCGCTCCACAAACCACAATACCTTCATGTTTGCTAATAAAGCTAGAAAACACTAAATCAATCAAGTAATAATTTGAACTAATTATCTGCCGCACGTTGGGTACGCCAAGAAAACAAAAATGTGATGGGTTGGAAGGGTAAGGCCAAGAAGCCTCCTCCCTTCCCCCTTGTAAGGTAAAGGGAAAGAAAATTGAAGGGAAAGGGAAAAAAAAACTCACAAGCTGAATTAGCAAAGCAGTGGAGCTTTATATTTACAAAGCAGTGTAGGGTATGCAGGGGAATATATACAATTTTACAATATTTACAATATATACAAAGATATACAATAAAGTAACACAGAAATGAGAGTGACCCCCCCCTTGCTGAGGGGGTTCCCCACCTCCGCTCTCCCCCGCTCTCCCCCTCTTCCCCAGAGCAGGTTAGAAAAGAGAGAGAAAGAGGAAAAAAAAGTTAGAGGCAGTTTTGTGTTAATTGGAAAGGAGTTACTACAGGCCTGGTCTCTTATCGGCTTCAAGGCCGAAGCCTTGGCAGAAAGCCCAGCACAGAAAGTTGTTGCCTGAAGAAGAGGCGGAAGCAAGACTGCAGAAAAGTGCTGGAAAGCCCAGTATACCTTCCTGCTGTCCCAGTTCAGAAGGTGCTTCCTCCCACTTCACCAATGAAATAGTTTAGATCCGTTCTTTCCGTTTATCAAATTCCATCCACCATATTCCCTTTCTTAAGGGGACAACGTCAACCGGTCACACAGAGCCACACAGCTCTGGCAATAACTGCCAGGCTGCAACCACAAGATGCGTGCAAATTATGGTTATTGCTCTGGAAACATTTACGTTTGATGTTGTGACTGGTTGACGTTGTCCCCTTAAGAAGGGGAATATGGTGGACGGAAGTTGGTAAACGGAAAGAATAATCTAAACTAATTTCATTGGTGAAGTGGGAGGAAGCACCTTCTGAACTGGGAGTGCAGGAGAAAGTATCCTGGGCATTCCAGCACTTCTCTATCAGTCTTGCTTCCGTCTCTCCACAGTGCAGCAGCTCTTTCTGTGCTGGGCTTTCTGCCAAGGCTTCGGCCTTGAAAACCGATAAGCTACCAGGCCTGTATTAACTGCTTTCCAATTAACACAAGTGCTTCTAACTTCTTTTTCCTCTCTTTTCTTTCTCTTTCTATCCCACTCTGGGGAAAGGGGGAAAGAGGGGAGAGCGGAGGTGGGAAACCCCCCTCAGCAGAGGGGGGAACTCTCATTTCTGTGTTACTCTATTGTATATCTTTGTATATATTGTACATATTGTAAATTTGTATATATTCCCCTGCATACCCTACATTGCTTTGTAAATATACAGCTCCACTGCTTTGCTAATTCAGCTTGTGAGTTTTTTTCCTTTCCCTTCAATTTTTTCTTTCCCCTTACTTACAGGGGGGAGGGAAGAGGCTTCTTGGCCTTACCCTTCCAACCCTCGACAGATGTGCTGAGGGATGAGGCCCTGCAAAGTCTCCTGTCTCAATTAATCCTTATTATTTCCTCCCCTTGTGTCACGCTCCCCTTTCAATCATTTAACATCAATAATGTTTCAGTCTTTCTTTGAAGATTTGTATTTCCTTTTTTTCCCCCTTTTTTTCCTCCCCCTTGCTTCCCACAGCAATAATTTGTTTTTCTCTCTCTTCACTCAACCTGTCTTGTCCTGCAGTGTGTTTTCTCTGATAAGGAAGCAGTCTGAAGTGAAGAAGTATTAGGGGCTGCATCAGTGACAATCTCAGAGACAGTTGCTGTATCAGCACCCCACTCTTAGGCACCTCCAGAATTTATTTCCCTTGGGAAATAAGAGTCCAGACCATTCCTTGACTCCACCAAGGCTGGGGCTAAGCCATGGCCCTCAGCACCACAGCTCTGCCTCTTTCAAACCCCTCCAGGGATGGGGATTCAGCCCCCTCCCTGGGCAGCCTGTGCCAGGCTTGGAGAACCCTTCCAGTCAAGAAGTTTCCTCTCAGATCCAAGCTAAACTTTCCCTGGTACAATTTGAAGCCATTTCCTCTCCTCCTATCATTTGTCACTAGGGAGAAGAGCCCAACCCCTGCCTGGCTTCAGCCTTTCAGGGAGGTTTCCCCTTTGTGTAGACTCCCTTCAAGCACTGACAGGCAGCTCTGTGGCCTCCCTGGAGCCTTCTCCTCTCCATGCTGAACACGCCCAGCTCCTTCAGCCTGTCCTCATAGCAGAGATGCTCCAGCCAGAACTTTGAGAACCCTTCCAGCCAACAAGTTTCTTCTCACCTCCAACCTCAACCTCCCCATGTGCAACCTGAGGCTGTTTCCTCTCATCCTAGTGGACTCGTGGGAGGCAGACTTCATAGACTTAGAGAGTGGTTGGACCTGATGGTCTTAAACGTCTTTAGCAAACTCTGGTTTATCACTGAGGTTAAGCCTGGGCCTGATGATTAGAATAGAATAGAATAGAATAGAATAGAATAGAATAGACCAGGTTGGAAGAGACCTTCAAGATCATCATGTCCAACCCATCAACCAATCCAACCCACCTAATCAACTAAACCATGGCACCAAGCACCCCATCAAGTCTCCTCCTGAACACCTCCAATGATGGTGACTCCACCACCTCCTCGGGCAGCCCATTCCAATGGGCAATCACTCTCTCTGTGTAGAACTTCCTCCTAACCTCCAGCCTAAACCTCCCCTGGCGCAGCCTGAGACTGTGTCGTAGGGTTGGAAGGGTAAGGCCAAAAAGCCTCCTCCCTCCCCCCTGTAAAGTAAAGGGAAAGAAAATTGAAGGGAAAGGAAAAAAAACTCACAGCTGAATTAGCAAAGCAATGGGTGCTGTATATTTACAGAGCAATACAGGATATGCAGGGGAATTTACAGAATTTACAATATTTACAATATATACAAAAATATACAAGAAAGCACAGAAATGAGAGTTCCCCCCTCTGCTGAGGGGGGTTGCCGCAAGAAGGGGTTGACACACGATCAATGTGATCAGCGAAATCCAACTTTATTGAGCATCAGACACATCTTATATACAGTTTACTATAATTATGCCCACTCAGCAACATCCTATTGGTTACAGGTTACATGTCAACCCCACCTCCTGCGGTTTTAACATCCTGCTTCAGCTAGCCACAGACATCCTGTTTTTGCAGTCCCCTACTTGTTTATGACCCTCAAGGTTACAGTGCCCTTGCGTTACTACCTGATGATTCAGCTAAATCCATTGTGTTCTGTGGCGTTCCATATCCTTATCAGAAAAGGCCAAACAGTACTGCAGGCCTTTTTCCTTTGCCCATTCTTCTACAATTCCCCCGTTTTCTTTAACAACTACAAAAGATTCAGTAAAATGATTAAACTGTTTCATTACACATCTAAATATTATTTGTGCAGCTATAATAATAATAATGACAATAAACAAAAAGCGCAATGCTTCCTTGGCCAATCCTTTCGCATTTTGATGAAAGTTCATATGTGCTTCTCGGGCCTTTACTGAGGCTGAGACTGGTACAGATAAGGATACCAACTTATCTGCTCAAGCATTTCCTTCTCCCAGGCCAACATCAAACTTATGACTTCTCATATGCAAAATACAATATGATGCTGACCTACATCTTATGGCTTGTTGTAACCTCAACATCTACTCATATAATCTCTTATTTGTTACATCTTTAATCAGGGCATCCTCTATCCGTTGTACAACCCCCGTAACATACATGGAATCTGACACTACATTTAGAGGTTGGCTCATCCAATGCTGTAAGGCCCACAACACTGCCAACAATTCCAAAGTTTGAAGTGAGTCCTGTGGTTCTGCCTCTAACATCACATGTCTCCACTGGCTAATACTCTTATCTTGCCAAGTCACTGCAGCTTTTCGGGAACGCTTCCCTGCGTCTGTAAATACCGTCAGAGCACCCACAATTGGTTGCTCCTTATATTTTGGTATACCAATCCACGATTGCGGCGACATCCAGCCTAGGATCTTATCTTGCAAAGGTGCAGTCTTAATGAGAGCACCTTCCTCTAACAATCCAGCGGCAAATTCCAAGCTGTTGCCTAAATACCACTGCAGGTTCGATTGCTGCATGGGGAGATATATTATTGCTGGAGGCAGACCCGTAAGCTGATACAACCGTAAGCGGCAACGCTTAATTAAATCAGCAAGTGCAAAAATTGTTTGAAAAATGGTATGTTGTGGTTGTAAGGATGGAAAAACCCATTGCAATACTCGGGTCTGTACACTCTCCTGACCCCTTTCCCCTGTTTTCTTTAAAGCTTGAGTCAAGGCCCCCGTAAGGTGTTTTGTGCCCATCAAAATGGTGATGTCGATCGGTAGTTCGGGCAGCCATCGTGCAACCCCACTGGATGTTATCAGCGTCAGGACAGAGTCCAGTGCAGCCCTTTGGTGTGGAGTCATAGTCACTGGGGTGGTTGGGCCTGAGCCCTTCAACAAGGGCCTCAGCGGTTCCAACATGTCATTGGGGATGCCCACGACAGGTCGCAGACACTGTATGTCGCCCATAAGCTTTTGCATTTCATGTAGGTTTTTGGGCTCAGACATAAGAGACAATTTCTGTGGTTCAATAAATGATTCTGAAATTTTCCATCCTAAATATTTCCATGGACATGTCCGCTGGATTTTCTCAGGTGCTACTTGTAATCCTTTCCGTTGCATGGCAATACAAAGAATTTTAAGCTGACCATCAGTAAATTCGGCCTCTTGCGCCAACAGCAGATGGCCAACACAAAGATGAAATGACAGTAACATCGGCTCCGGTGTCCAACAGCCCACAAAGGTACTGCTGCTGGCCTTGCCAAGTTATCGTTACAAACTGCTGGGGGCGGGAATTCATACCCACAGTCAACAAAGTCAGAGGTGCCGTGGAGGAACCGAAGCCCCCATCACCTCTATCTTGTCTGTTAAATGGTTGCAGTCCCGCTGCCAAGTGTGGCAAGGGAATCAACTGTGCTAGCTGCTGTCCTTTAGAGATGATCATAGGTGGTAACATAGTTTGCACCATTACAAATATTTCCCCATGATAATCTGCATCTATCAGTCCTGTTATAACATTCAGTCCCGACATGCTTGCTGAAGATCTCCCAATTAACAAACATCCTACGGCTGTACTCTTTATCATGATCGGTCCTTTTACCCCTGTCAGTATCATTTGAGGTACTCTGTCTAGCAAGGTAACATTTACTGCTGCGGCTAGGTCCAACCCGAGGCTGCCTGATGTTGCTGGTCGGAGTTCTGTTGTTCCGGTGATGGGACCACCATTTGTATCATCGCGTGGGGTCCTGACATCGCGCTCTGCTGGTAGTTTCCCTGACGCCGTTTACAGACACTTTCGGCATGAGAGGCACTTTGACAGTTTTGGCACCAGACCCCCACAGCATGACAAGTCTTCCGCATGTGGCCAGATCCTCCACATCGGTAAAATTGGACGCGACTCTGTTGCTGACTTGGTGTATTGCGGGGACGCTGAGGGCATGCCTTTTGGCGCAGAGGTAATAAGGCAGCACATACTTGCTGTGCCATCATCATTCCCTTTGCCTGTTCTTCGAATCCCAATTTTAAATCTTTTACAGCTTCTGCTAACATTGCTACAGGACCCTCTGGTAAATTTTGGGCTTTTTGTAATACTTCTGTTACCGTCCAATCGGGCCCTAAGGTGGCAATTATTCCCCTTGTCTGTTGATTACCATTCTGCAATAAACACTGTTTCAAGATAGCTTCATGTAGGTCATCTGACACTTGGGCACCCTTAAGAGCTGACGTTAGCTTATCAATAAACTCTCCCAGGTTATCTCGCCCCTGTTTAATTCCCATATAATAGGGTGATTGCGCTGGATCCCTTATTTTCTCTATGGCCATTTTCGCTATATCCACTGATGCCTGCAGTATGACTGGAGCCGTAACAGCCTGAATCTCTAAGCGCGTATTACCTTCTCCAGCCCCAAGTCAAATTCTTGCCTGCATAGCAACCTTCTGCTCTGAGGCATGTTGACCTGGGACATTCGTTACTATCCTCCAAGGCTTTGCTAAACTTTTTGCTACTTTTTCATCGTCAATCACCTTATCCCGTAGCTTAGCACCTAATCTTCTCCATTCTTCCCTTTCAAACACCTCATTAGGGTCCTGAAAGAACCCCCACTGATGGGCTATACACAATAGCCCTTCTAACTCCTTTTTCAGGTCAATACCTGTAACCTTTCGTTTTTCTAAAAAACACTTAAGCAAATCGTACGCCGCCTGCCTTTCCATTCTCCTTGTAAGTTAAGTGTTAGTACCTGCGCACGCTAAGGCAGTCTCCTAGGCTTATGCGATGCCTTCGGCTGTCAGCTGGGCTCCCTCTTTGTCCGAGCCTTTGCTGCCGGTGCTGCCGTCCCGGGCCGGTCTACGACTTGCGGACTCCGTGTTACGCCCTCCACTGTCTTCTAAGTAGAAGGTTGTAGACCCATCTGAGGGTCCCTGTTCTGACACCACTGCCGCAAGAAGGGGTCGACACACGATCAATGTGATCAGCGAAATCCAACTTTATTGAGCATCAGACACATCTTATATACAGTTTACTATAATTATGCCCACTCGGCAACATCCTATTGGTTACAGGTTACATGTCAACCCCACCTCCTGCGGCTTCAGCTAGCCACAAACATCTTGTTTTTGCAGTCCCCTACTTGTTTACGACCCTCAAGGTTACAGTGCCCTTGCGTTACTACCTGATGATTCAGCTAAATCCATTGTGTTCTGTGGCGTTCCATATCCTTATCAGAAAAGGCCAAACAGTCCTGCAGGCCTTTTTCCTTTGCCCATTCTTCTACAAGGGGTTTCCCACCTCAGCTCCCCCTTATCTCCCCCTTTCCCCAGAGAGGGTTAGAAAGAGAGGAAAGAGGAGAAAGTTAGAAGCAGTTATGTGTTAATTGGAAAGCAGTTAATACAGGCCTTGCAGTTTATCAGTTTCAAGGTCAAGCCTTGGCCAAAAGCCCAGAACACTGTGAGCTGCAAACCACCCAAGGAGGGGAAGATAGACTGACCAGAAAAGTGCAGGAATTCCCAGGAAAGTCTGCTGCACTCCCAGTTCAGAAGGTGCTTCCTCCCAAGCTACCAATGAAATTAGTTTAGATCCATCTCTTTGTTTACAAACATCCAACTACCATATTCCCTTTCTTAAAGGGACAGCCTCAAACGGTCACAGACTGTGTCCTCTTGTTCTGGTGCTGGCTGCCTGGGAGAAGAGAGCAACCCCCACCTGGCTACAACCTCCCTTCAGGTAGTTGTAGAGAGCAATAAGGTCACCCCTGAGCCTCCTCTTCTCCAGGCTAAGCAACCCCAGCTCCCTCAGCCTCTCCTCATAGGGCTTGTGTTCCAAACCCCTCACCAACTTTGTTGCTCTTCTCTGGACTCGTTCCAGCAAGTCAACATCCTTCCTAAACTGAGGGGCCCAGAACTGGACACAGTACTCGAGGTGCGGCCTAACCAATGCAGTGTACAGGGGCAGAATGGCCTCCCTGCTCCTGCTGGCCACACTGTTCCTGATGCAGGCCAGGATGCCATTGGCCCTCTTGGCTGCCTGGGCACACTGCAGGCTCATGTTCAGCCCACCATCGACCAGCACCCCCAGGTCCCTCTCTACCTGGCTGCTTTCCAGCCACTCTGACCCCAGCCTGTAGCACTGCATGGGGTTGTTGTGGCCAATGTGCAGAACCCGGCACTTAGATTCTTGAGGTCCTTTACAACCTAGTGTTCTGTGATTCTAGAATTCCATGATTCTAGGATTCATTAATTCTATAATTCTAGGATTCTTTATAATTCTAGGATGTTTTAATTATTGGATTCTTTAATTCTATTATTCTGTAATTCTATGATTCTTAAATTCTGTGATTCTTTAATTCTATAATTCTATGATTCTTTAATTCTTGCATTCTTTAATTCTATGATTCTTTAATTCTATAGAATCATAGAATCGCAGAATGGTTTGGATTGGAAGGCACCTCCAAAGGTCATCTAGTCCAACCCCCTGCAGTCAGCAGGGACATCCTCCACTACCTCAGCTTGCTCAGAACCCTGTTGAGCCTGACCTTTAATATCTTCAGGGAAGGGGCCCCAACTATCTCCCTGGGAACTGGTTGCAGTGTTCCACCACCCTGATGGTTAAAGAGCTTCCTCCTAACATCCAACCAAAATCTACTCTGATCCCAGGATTATTGTCTGACATGTTAGTTTAGGGTGCACGGGGTTGGTTTGGATTTGGGGTGGACTTTTTTTGTTTGGGTGATAGTGTTGGTGTCTTTGGGGTGGTGCTTTTTAAGCTGTGGTTTGTGGGTTATAGATGAGGGGCGAGCAACTGCTGTCATTTCCCTGAACCTGAGCAAAGCCTTCAACACTGTCCCGCACCACATCCTTATCGGACGACGGAGATAGGAATCAATACGGCTGACCAATATGATCGAGTATTGTTCCTTTATTGTTCCAGTGTTGCAGGCCGATGGTGCAGGCCTGTAGTGCAAGTATAGCACAGTAAAGTGTAGAAGAAATAGGAGACAGGAAAGGCAGAAGTGCGTAGCAAAGGAACTGCTATAACTTATATAAACTCGGAGTGCCCTGTTAGCATAGCTCCATTGGTTCCCTCTGAGTGACCACACATTGCACTATCACAGATTATTGGTCCAACTACTAATGACACAACGAGGTTGTTGATGCAGGTGCATGTCCTGTTGTCCCAAGATAACTGTCTGTGTTTATAGCTACCAGTGCCTTGTTTTAGTTACATGCTGCAGGCACAGCACTGTTTTGCTCCACTGCTAGCTGGCTCTGCATTTATGCTGAGCATGGCCTACCACCATGTCAGGCTCTAGGCCTGCACTGCCAGATTGCTCACACTGCTCGTCGCTGGCATTGCCACACATCCTGGTGTCACAGGCTGGTGACACATGGGTTTGATGGGTGGACCACTAGATGGATAAGGAACTGGCTTGATGGCTGCACCCAAAGAGTGGCTGTCAATGGGTCCATGTCCCAGTGGAGGCCAGTGACAAGCAGAGTCCCTCAGGGATCAGTCCTGGGACCTGTCTTGTTCAACATCTTTGTGGGTGACATGGACAGTGGCATTGAGTGCACCCTCAGCAAGTTTGCTGATGACACCAAGCTGTGTGGTGCAGCAGACATGCTGGAGGGAAGGGAGGCCATCCAGAGGGACCTTGACAGGCTGGAGAGGTGGGCACAAGCCAACCTCATGAGGTTCAACAAGAGCAAGTGCAGGGTCCTGCATCTGGGTCGAGGCAATCCCAGGCACAAATACAGGCTGGGCAGTGACTGGCTGGAAAGCAGCCCTGAGGAGAGACTTAGGGGTGCTGGTGGACAAGAAGCTCAACATGCACTCTCAGTGTGCACTTTCAGCCCAGAAAGCCAATCAGATCCTGGGCTGCATCAAGAGAAGTGTGGCCAGCAGGTCGAGGGAGGTGATTCTCCCTCTCTGCTCATCTCTGGTGAGACCCCACCTGGAGTACTGTGTCCAGTTCTGGAGCCCCTATTACAAGAGGGATGTGGAGGTGCTGGAACGTGTCCAGAGAAGGGCCACAAGGATGATCAGAGGGCTGGAGCTGCTCTGTTATGAGGACAGCCTGAAGGAGCTGGGGCTCTTCAGTCTGGAGAAGAGAAAGCTCTGAGGTGACCTAATTGTGGCCTTCCAGTATCTGAAGGGGGCCTACAGGAAGGCTGGGGAGGGACTTCTCAGGATCTCAGGTAGTGATAGGACTAGGGGGAATGGAATGAAGCTGGAGGTGGGGAGACTGAGGCTGGATGTGAGGAGGAAGTTCTTCACCATGAGAGTGGTGAAGCCCTGGAATGGGTTGTCCAGGGAGGTGGTTGAGGCCCTGTCCCTGAAGGTGTTTAAGCCCAGGCTGGATGAGGCTCTGGCCAGCCTGATCTAGTGTGGGGTGTCCCTGCCCATGGCAGGGGGGTTGGAACTAGATGATCCTTGTGGTCCCTTCCAACCCTGAATGAAACTATGAAACTATGATAATTCTATGATTATTTAACTCTGTGATTATTTAATTGTTGAATTCTTTAATTCTATGATTCTTTAATTCTATGATTCTTAGATTCCAGGATTCTTCTAATTCTGTGGAAATGAGAATGGAAAGTCATTTACAATCCGTCAAGGTTCCTTCCTTTCTTTTCCCCCCTTTGCCTAATGTAAAACTCTTCCTCCGTCTATGCTCTTCACCTCACTTCTGTGTGCTCTGTCTTTTCACAGCACACAGACACAGCAAAAAAAACCCACAAACAACCCAGCATAAATAGAATGAAATCACTGTGATCTGTTCGCTGAGAGCAGAGCTAGGCTTTCAAGCAGCCACAGGCTCTAGAAGTCCACAGCCAGAAATCTGCAATCAAGCAAGGCTTGTTAGGCAAACACCTTCCCATGGCAGTGCTGCTTCAGGACATGGGCTAAATGGGACACACATGTCCACAAGAGATAGCACAGAGGAGGAGGTCATCAGATTGCCAGCTCTGAAAAATGACTCTCCATAACAGTGATGCTATCCCACATGCCCTGGAGAGCTGCATGCACAAAGGGTCCTAAGAGGTGGGCAGCTGTTCTTGGAGTAACACGACAGCCAGGGGGATGAAGTCATCAAGAGGTTAAGTAAATGTTGGTTAGGATTAAGCATGAGGGCAGCACAGAATTTGAAACAAAGAAGAAATTTATAGAATCACGGAATGGTTGTGGTTGGAGAAGCCCTTCAAGATCACCCATACCAAGCATTCCCTAACTCTGCCAAGGCTGGGGCTAAGCCATGGCCCTCAGCACCACAGCTCTGCCTCCTTCAAACACCTCCAGGGATGGGGATTCAGCCTCCTCCCTGGGCAGCCTGTGCCAGGCTCTGACAACCCTGTCAGTCAACAAGTTTCTTCCAAAGTCCAACCTAAACCTCCCCTGGTGCAACTTGAGGCCATTGCCTCTTGAGGTGCCACTTATGACTAGGGAGAAGAACTCAACCCTCACCTGCCCTCAACCTCCTCTCAGGGAGCTGCAGAGAGCAAGAGGTCTCCCTCAGCCTCCTCTTCTCCACACTGAACACCCCCAGCCCCCTCAGCTGCTCCTCCCCAGCCCTCTTCTCCAGACCCTTCCCCAGCTTGGTTCTCTGGACCTGCTCCAGCCTCTCAGTGTCTTTCTTGGAGAGTGAGGAGCCCAAAACTGAACGCAGGATTTCAGGAGTGGCCTCAGCAGTGCTGGGTCCAGGGTGACAATAACTTCCCTACTGTGCTGCTCACACTGTTGCTGATCCAGGCCAGGCTGCTGTTGGCCTTCTTGGCCACCTGGGCACACAGTGGCTCATATTTTGCCATCTGCCCATCAACACTCCCAGGTGGTTTTAAGCCAGGCTGCTGTCCAGCATCCAGGGCTCTCTAGACCATCCTCTGGCATGGACACCAAGCTGCAATACATCGCTGACAAGGGCTGGATCTGTCTGCACCAGGGGCTTCTGAATAGGAGTTTCCAGCATGCCTGGCAGAGAGGGGATCAAGGAGTTTGCAGAGCAGCAGCAATCTACCAGAGTTTACAGCACACTCAGACCCTTCCAAGCAGTGGAAACTTTACTGCTTCTAAATTCAGGCCCTGAAGGAACTTTTGTGTTGCTCTGCATGCACTGAAGTCATCAAGCTCCTAAGTGCCAGCAAGACTCAACAGGAACCAGGTAGGCACAGGCTTGGCAATAATGCATCCTGTCCTAGAATCATAGAATCAACGAGGTTGGAAAAGATCTCAGAGATTATCAAGTCCAACCTATTGCCTAACACCTCCTGACAACTAAACCATGGCTCCAAGTGCCACATCCAAGCCTTTCATGAACACCTCCAGTGATGGTGACTCCACCACCTCCCTGGGCAGCACATCCCAATGGCCAATCTCTCTTGCTGGGAAGAATTTCCTCCTCACCTCCAGCCTAAACCTCCCCTGGCACAGCTTGAGACGGTGTCCTCTTGTTCTGGTGCTGCTTGCCTGGGGGAAGAGACCAACCCCCACTGGGCTACACCCTCCCTTCAGGTTGAGAACTATTCTAGAACTGTCCTAGAACTATAGAATTGTTTGGGTTGGATAAGACCTCCAAGATCATTGAGTCTAACCACAAAAGGAACCTGGGGAAGGCAGGAAGGTACAGAAGAAGAAGGAAGGTGCAGAAGAAGGAGACCTAATTGTGCCCTTTCAGTATCTGAAGGGGGCTCCAAGAAAGCTGGGGAGAGGCTTTTGAGGGTGTCAGGGAGTGATAGGACTGGGGGGGGGGGGGGGGAGCAAAACTAGAAGTGGGGAGATTGAGATTGGATGTCAGGAAGAAGTTGTTCCTCATGAGGGTGGTGAGAGACTGGCACAGGTTGCCCAGGGAGGTGGTGGAAGCCTCCTGCCTGGAGGTGTTTGTAGCCAGGCTGGATGTGGCTGTGAGCAACCTGCTGTAGTGTGAGGTGTCCCTGGCCATGGCAGGGGGGTTGGAACTGTCTGATCCTTGAGGTCCCTTCCAACCCTAACAACTCTGTGAGCCTTTATTTATTTTTTTCTGAAGGAGTTAACTTTTTTTTTGCATTGACTTTTCTGTCAAAGTTTTGATCAAGTCACTTCCAGGAGTTGAAATTTTGCCTCCTCCTGAAGTTTTTAGGTTGAATTTATCTTTGCTTCCTGCTTACAGGGAACCAGTTCATCCTTTAATTAATTACTGAAGGTTGGCTTTGGTTTGGTTTGGTTTGGTTTGTTTTTATCCTGGGATGGTGCAGAGGGAGGTACAAGGTCAGATCAAGTGGAAAAGTCTCAGTGCTGTATTTAATTCTGCCTTGACTTGTTGGCAGCAGAGGCTACGGACCTTTCACAAAGCTGACCCTTGCTGCCACTGCTGGGATGTTTCCATTGTAAGGGGACTCTCAGAGAGCCCAAACCAGAGGTCAGAGTTGTTCAGGGCACTGCATCCAGTTCCCATAATTAACAACACTCGTTAAACTCCCTGGTTAATGTGCCTGTTTTTTGATTTGAGCACTCATTAGCTACTGGAGGCAGCAAAAGGCTCCGTCAGAACTGCAGGGGAACAGCTCCACTATGGAGATGTGTGGGAATCAGCTGTGACAGGCATGAAAATAATGAATAATTGTTCTCCAGGAATGAGATTGGGCTAGACAAGGCCCTGGCAATGACAGAAGATCTCACCAAAGCCAGAGAGCCAACAATTGCTGACTATGTTCCATTTCCTGGGGATAATTTCTTAGTTGACTTTGCCATCCCTGAACAATAAGCAGCAGTGATTTCTTCATCTTTAGCAATTTCCCTTTTAATGTGGAAAAAAAAACCCAACCCAAAACCCACCCAAAAAAACATCTTCTGGAGATCAGAAATAGCCTAAAATGAAAGGAATCCCAGACACAGTGGTGAGGGTCAGAATCTTTGGTTCAATTAGAATATGAAGGTTCCAGGAGTCACTTCCAGAGATGAGGAATCCATGTTTAGGATCCTCCAGTCCAACGATTCCCTGACTCTACCAAGGCTGGGGCTGAGCCATGGCCCTCAGCACCACAGCTCTGCCTCTGACAAACACCTCCAGGGATGGGGATTCAGCCCCCTCCCTGGGCAGCCTGTGCCAGGCTTGGAGGACCCTTCCAGTCAACAAGTTTCTTATCATCTCCAACATAAACCTCCCCTGGGACAGCGTGAGGCCATTTCCTCTCTTCCTTTCACTTGTTGGTATGGATAAGAAGCCAACATCAGGTAGTGATAGGACTAGGGGGAATGGAATGAAGCTGGAGGTGGGGAGATTCAGGCTGGATGTGAGGAGGAAGTTCTTCACCATGAGAGTGGTGAAACCCTGGAATGGATTGTCCAGGGAGGTGGTTGAGGCTCCACCCCTGGAGGTGTTTAAGCCTAGGCTGGATGAGGCTCTGGCCAGCCTGATCTAGAATCCTAGAATATCCTAGAATCATTTAAGTTGGAAAAGACCTTTAAGATCATTGAGTCCAACCATAACTCAACTACCACAAGCACTGAATTATATCCTGAAGTGCTACATCTACATGCTGCAACATCTCCAGGGATGGTGACTCCACCACCTCCCTGAGCAGCCTGTTCCAATGCTTGACTACGCTCTCAGTAAAGAAGTTATTCCTAATGTCCAATCTAAACCTCCCCTGGCTTAACTTAAGCCCATTTCCTCTTGTCCTGTTGCTGCTTACTTGGGAGAAGAGACCAACATCAGCCTCACTACAACCTCCTTCCAGGTAGTTGTAGAGAGTAATAAGGTCTCCCCTCAGGCTCCTTTTCTTCAGACTAAACATCCCCAGCTCCCTCAGCCACACAGGACTTCAGTTGTTTGGACGGAGCCATTAAATAAACATGAGCAGGACAGGGTGTGCTGGCAAAGGAGCACGCATGCATGCCTGTTTGCCTGAGGGGAACGGACTTCATTTCTTGGTGGTGTCACAGGCAAGCCTCTTTTGGACATATTTATGCTGGAACAGACTCCACTTTTTTTTTTTTTTCAGCCCCAGAGGGATTACTTTAACAAAATTGATATTTCCTCTAGATTTTTTTTCCCCCCTTAACAGCTTGCTTAAGGAAAAGAGAAAATCAGTTCTTGATCTGCACAAAGATTTCTTGTGTTTGGTCCCCATGTTTGGGAGTTACTCACCAAAAGGCAGGAAAGCTGCTATGAGCTGCAATGCAGTGGGGGAATGGAACAAGGACCCCTCTAAGCTATTCATACAGATATGGAAAAAAAAAAGATTAAAGAAAGGAAAGAAAGAAAGGAGGAGCCATTTTTCAGGCTACAGCTGGCATTTTTAAGGGGTCAGAGAACAGGAGAGGAGAGGGAGTGTGAGAAAAATGCTGCTTCATATCCTTCTGTGAAATGTCTGCAATGGAAGTGTTCCCAGGCCAGGAACTAAAGTAACATTTCCCTCCCCCCACCCCTGGAGTTTCTAGACTGGCTCTCCATTTGAACAGCAGTATAAGAAGGTTACTAATTGTTCCCTACAATCTAGTGTGGGGTGTCCCTGCCCATGGCAGGGGGGTTGGAACTAGATGATCCTTGTGGTCCCTTCCAACCCTGACTGATTCCATGAACATCCAGGGATGGAGATTAAACCACCTTCAGGGACAAAGATTCAGTCACCTCCAGGGATGAGGATTCAACAACCTCTGGGGATGGGCATTCAGCCATCTCCCTGGGCAGCTTCTTCCAGTCTTTGAGAACCCTTTCAGTCAGCAAGTTTCTTCTCATCCTTCAGGGAAGGAGCATCCACAACCTCACTGGGCAGCCTGTTCCAATGCTCTGTGACCTGCACAGGCCAGAAGTTCCTCCTCATGTTGGGGTGGAACCTCCTGTGCTGTAGTTTCTATCCATTGCTACTTGTCCTATCCCAGGGAGTAAGTGAGCAGAGCCTGTCCCTTCCCTCCTGACCCCCAGCCCTCAGCTATTGATAAACATTTAATAAATCCCCTCTCAGTCTTCTCCTCTCCATACTAACCAGACCCAGGGCTGCCCTCTCTGGGCAAACTGTTCCAGAGTCTCACCAGCCTCATACTGAAGAACTTTGCTTCATCCCTGCAGGTGTTTAGGAGCAGGTTGGTGAGGCCTTGAGCAACCTGGGCTAGTGGGAGGTGTCCCTGCCCATGAAAGGAGTGTGGAAATAAATGATCTTTAAGGTCACTTCCAATCCTAACCCAAACCATTCTATGTATTTCTTCAGTGGCTTTGCCAAACCCAGACCACTGAGACAGCTGGGCTGAGCATGTGGAATGTAGCAGTGGTGACGGTAAAGGAGATGCAAATTCTCTCTATAGTCAACAAGTGGCTTAGAGGCTGGTGTAACCAAAAGAATTTTGGGGTTTTTGATCCTGAAAAACTTTCTACTGCACCAGGTCAGCTGGCTACAGATGGAGTACATCTGTCCCAGAGGAGGGGAAAGGTCACAGTATATGAGAATGGCCTATCCCTCAAAGGGAAAAAGATCCTGGGAATGGAATTGGCAGGTCTCATCGACAGGTGTGGCCGGTTGACATTGCCCCCTTAAGAAAGGGAATATGGTGGACGGAAGTTGGTAAACGGAAAGAAAAATCTAAACTATTTCATTGGTGAAGTGGGAGGAAGCACCTTCTGAACTGGGAGTGAACTGAGCATTTCCAGGACTTTTCTATCAGTCTTGCTTCCGCCTTTTCTTCGTGCAGAAGCTCGGTCTTGTGCTGGGCTTTCTGCCAAGGCTCCGGCCTTGAAAAACTGATAAGGCCTGTATTAACTCCTTTCCAATTAACACAAACTGCTTCTAACTGTTTTTCCTCTCTTTTCTTTCTCTTTCTATCCCATTCTGGGGAAAGGGGGGGAGAGAGGGGAGAGCGGAGGTGGGGAACCCCCTCTGCCGAGGGGGGTCACTCTCATTTCTGTGTTACTCTGTTGTATATCTTTGTATATATTGTAGATATTGTAAATTTGTAAATATTCCCCTGCATACCCTACATTGCTTTGTAAATATAGCTCCACTGCCTTGCTAATTCAGCTTGTGAGTTTTTTTTTCCTTTCCCTTCAATTTTTTTTTCCCCCTTTACCTTACAAGGGGGAAAGGAAGAGGCTTCTTGGCCTTACCCTTCCACCCCACCACATTTTTTTTTTATTGGCGCCCAACGTGGGGCAGATAATTAGTTTAATTTATTACTTGATTGATTTAGTGTTTTCTAGCTGAATTAGCAAACATGAAGGTATTGTGGTTTGTGGAGC
This sequence comes from Melanerpes formicivorus, assembly GCF_026170545.1. NCBI lineage: Eukaryota > Metazoa > Chordata > Aves > Piciformes > Picidae > Melanerpes > Melanerpes formicivorus. The sequence goes on from NW_027142438.1 coordinate 1,795,514, forward strand.
GATTATTCTTTTCAATTTTTGGGGCTCTGGTTTACAGGTATTGTTTGGGTTTGATTTTGGATTACCTGGGTAAATATTTGGTGCGGACAATTTATATGTGGGTTATGTATAGAGTTAAATTATGGTATGGAAAATGTATTAATATCTTATGGCCAGTGAGATACAGGAATGTTACCTCCACCACTCTCCCAATTGAGATAAAGGGTTTTAAGATTCCGCCCGAGGAGAGAGTAACTTTAGGTGATGCCTGGGATCCAAAGGTGATTTATTTCATGTCTATAATTCTGCTGCTGGTGATAATTATCGTGTATCTCCTGATTTCTTTACGGCGAGAGAGAAAGGTGTCCAGAGCTTGTTTTGTTATTAAAACTAGATCAAAAAGAAAACGCCGTGGCTCTCGATCAGTCCCAGAGTCATCTAGTGACGAGGACTGTGCAGAATCCGTGTCAATTAAAAAGAAGGCTAAAAAGTTAATTGGTAATGCAGCTCTAAATGACTTTGCTGATTCTGGCAAGCAGCCAAGGGCGTCAGCTGGTATCAACATGGTGCCTACTCCTTCTCCTTCTGCTTCTTCTCCGTCGGCCAGTAATGGAGCAACGTCACTTCTGCCCACTCCCTCGGTGGGACCGGAAGTCACTGCACCAGCAGCTGATTTATCTCAGGACCTGTCAGCTTCCATTAAGGCGGCTGTAAATTCAAACACAGCTCCAGTCAAGAAGGCTCCTTTAAAGACTAGAAGTGGAAAGGCCCAAGATGGAGAAGAAGAGGTGGAGACTGATCCTGGTGAGGGGCCCTCTGCTCTAAAAGATCCTGCTGAGGAGGAAGAGAAAGTTTGTTTTAAAGATCTAGCTAACCTAGTGAGATCAAAGCAGGATAGAGATGAAGTTAGGAAAGCAGCTGGCAAAGGTGGTTCTCAGCTTAAAGAGATCCTTAGGAGAATGACAGCAGGATTATATGGACAAAGAATTCAGGGAGATGAAGATGAAGATGATATTTCGGAGTGTTCTTCTCCACGGGAGGAATTGCGAAATGTCCGTAAAGATTTCACCAGGGCAGATAAGGAGCCAGTTCTAGCTTGGCTTAGTAGGTGTTATGATACAGGTGCTTCAGCTCTAACAGTTGGAGACAAGTCAGCAGCTCAGTTAGGAACTCTCTCAAGGGACAATGGAATAGATAGACATCTAGGCGAAGCTCTCGGTAAGGTTAATCTGTGGATACGCCTTTTAATAGCGGTTGCCCTGAGATACCCTTCCCGAGATGACCTTCCCTGGAATCCTAAACCCTGGACTACCATAGATGAGGGAATTAAGCGCTTGAGAGAATTTGCTGTTAGAGAGCTACTCTATGGTGAACATGAAACTCTGAATCCTGATGACATTCCTGTGGGTATTGGTCTTGCTAAAAAGATCATCAAACTTGCTCTTTCCAATTATGCAAACATTCTGGCAAGCAGAATTGTGTCAAGAAGTTATGGTGGAGCTTCTCCTACGGTTGGCCAATTCAGTGATCAAATGAGACAATTGGAGGATAGCATGACACATGGTTCTTTGGTTTCAGCCATTGAAACTTTGTCTGGAAAGATTGAGAATTGCATGAAGGATCTAAAAGATTCCATATACCGATTGGCACAAAGGGGTAATTTCAATTCTTCCTCCAGGTGGGTACAAGTCTCATCTCTGAGGAATACACGTCCTCCAAGGAGGTCATTCCAAAACAGGATATTCCAAAATAGGTCATTCCAAAACAGACCACCAAGGCAATCACGTAGAACTATTTGGATAACTCTGCGTGATCAGTTTGGCGAGAACATGAATCGCTGGGATGGCCAACCAACTTCTAATCTTTTCAGGAGGCTGAGGGAATTGCAAAGTGGCAGAACCCGAGGTAGCAATACCAGAAGGGTAGCTGTTACTTCCACAGTTCCCCAGAACGACTCTTATGGCTCCAACAGTGGCTCCCGTTATAACATGCAAAGTTATAACCCTGCAAACTATGTGCAATGCACATGTGCGCATGTTCCCCATAACTAGGGGTGCCCTGCCTCCCGCCAGGGGGAGGAGAGGGATAACAGAGATAATAGAATCTATTGGGATGTGTACATCCAGTGGCCTGGCACTTCGCAATTTCGGAAGTACAGGGCCTGGGTTGACACAGGAGCTCAGTGCACCATAATACCATCAAATTATCAGGGATCAGAGTCTATAACTATTCTGGGAGTCACTGGTGGATCTCAAGAGTTAAGTAAGGTAGAGATTAATATAAGTTTAACTGGTAAACAATGGAGGAAGCATACAGTTGTGACCGGACCTGATGCACCTTGTATTTTGTGAATTGATTTTCTGAGAGAAGGGCGTTTCAAAGACCCTAGAGGTTACAAATGGGCTTTTGGAGTAGCTTCTATAGAAATTGATGGACAAAAATTGAAGCTGTCTGCCAGACCTGAACTTTCTGATGAATCTGCAGTTGTGGGACAACATAAGATACAGGATATTAAACTGCCGGTTGCTTCTCAGACTGTGCATCACAGACAATACAGAACCAACCGTGACTCTTTGTTGCCCATTCAGAATCTGATTCGTCAGTTGGAGAGTCAGAAAGTCGTCAGCAAAACTCATTCACCTTTCAACAGTCCAGTATGGCCTGTGCGAAAGCAGAATGGAGACTGGCGTCTGACGGTAGACTACCGAGCCCTAAATGAAGTGACACCACCTATGAGTGCAGCAGTACCAGACATGATGGAACTACAGTATGAGCTGGAATCCAAAGAGGCCAAATGGTATGCTACCATAGACATTGCTAATGCATTTTTCTCTATTCCCATAGCAGAGGAATGCAGGCCTCAGTTTGCTTTCACCTGGAGAGGAATCCAGTACACTTTCAACAGACTGCCAATGGGCTGGATCCACAGCTCAAGCATCTGTCATGCAGTGATCCACGATGCTCTGGAGAAAGGAGGTGCTCCAGAACACATCCAGTTCATCGATGACATCATCGTCTGGGGCAAAACTGCTGACAAAGTCTTCAAGAAAGGTAACAAAATCATTGACATTCTTCTGGATGCAGGTTTTCCCATCAAGCGAGACAAGGTGAAAGGACCTACCACAGAGATTCAGTTTCTGGGAGTGCGATGGCAGGATGGACGCCGACACATTCCAGTGGATGTGGTAAATAGAGTCTCTACCATGGCAAGTCCCACAAACAAGCAAGAGACACTACGTTTCCTGGGAATAGTGGGATTTTGGAGACTACACATTTCTGGATTCAGTCAGATTGTTGTGGTGGGTTTGGAAGGGTATGGCCAAGAAGCCTCCTCCCTCCCCCCTTGTAAGGCAAAGGGAAAGGAACTTGAAGGGAAAGGAAAAAAACTCACAAGCTGAATTAGCAAAGCAGTGGAGCTATATTTACAAAGCAATGTAGGGTATGCAGGGGAATATTTACAAATTTACAATATCTACAATATATACAAAGATATACAACAGAGTAACACAGAAATGAGAGTAACCCCCCTCGGCAGAAAGGGGGTTCCCCACCTCCGCTCTCCCCTCTCTCCCCCCCCATTTCCCAGAGTGGGATAGAGAGAGAGAGAAAAGAGAGGAAAAAAAATATTAGAAGCAGTTTGTGTTAATTGGAAAGGAGTTAATACAGGCCTGGTATCTGGACTTCAAGGCCGAGGCCTTGGCAGAAAGCCCAGCACAGGACAGAGCTGCACTGTGGAGGAGCGGAAGCAAGACTGATAGAAAAGTCCTGGAAATGTCCAGTTCACTCCCAGTTCCGAAGGTGCTTCCTCCCACTCTCCCAATGAAATTAATTTAGATTATTCCTTCCGTTTACCAACTTCCGTCCACCATATTCCCTTTCTTAAGGGGGCAACGTCAACCGGCCACAGTCCACCCCTTCTAAACAATTTCATTGGCTGTTCATACTGTCCATCCAATCCAAAACGATATTTACAGTTCGTGAGTAAAGTTCATAGTCCATTCCGGCTATGCTCAGATGTAGATGATTCAAAAGTCCAAGAAAATCAGAAAATGAGAAAAATGGAAAACAGTTCATTCCTTCGCCGACGAAGCAAAGAAAAGGGAAACAGGGATTCTCAGGGTCTCTTAGTTGACTCAGGGCTTTCAGGGATCTCAGGGTTCGTGCACCGTAGATTCCTCGTTGATTCTTCCTTTGGATGCGATGTAGCTGTACAACAGTTCGAAATTAACCTCTTTCAGCTAAAGTTAAATTTCTTTGTGGAACACACTGAATTTCACCATTCTCTTGTATTACCCAATAAGTGTGACCCGGACCTTCAGCTGAAACCACCCCTCGGACAGGTTTAGCCTCTCCTGAGGGTGAAAATACCCAAACAGTTTTACCTAACAGATTCTTTTCTCTAACAACAGGAACTCTATTACCTTCTACTTTCCGTAGCAAATCTGAATGTGCAGGTCCAGCTCGGTTCACTGAACCTCTACTATTTACCAGCCAGGTTGCTTGTGCTAAATGTTTTGCCCAGTTTTTCAAAGATCCACCTCCCATGGCTTTGAGAGTGGTCTTCAACAAACCGTTGTGGCGTTCAATCTTCCCTGAAGCTGGTGCATAGTAGGGAATGTGGAATATCCACTCAATACTGTGCTCTTTTGCCCAGTTCTTTACAAGGTTGTTCTTGAAATGAGTTCCGTTGTCTGACTCAATCCTCTCTGGAGTTCCATGTCTCCACAGGATCTGTCTCTCCAGACCGAGAATGGTGTTGCGTGCAGTTGCATGTGGAACTGGATAAGTTTCCAACCATCCAGTGTTTGCCTCTACCATAGTAAGCACGTATTGCTTACCAGAACGAGAACGTGGTAGAGTGATGTAGTCAATCTGCCAAGCTTCACCATACTTGTACTTCGACCATCTGTCACCATACCACAAGGGCTTAAGTCGTTTTGCCTGCTTAATAGCAGCACAAAGGTCACAGTCATGGATGACTTGTGTGATAGCATCCATGGAAATGTCTATGGATCTGTCACGAGCCCATTGGTATGTTGCATCTCTGCCTTGCTGTCCTGATAAATCGTGAGCCCACCGAGCTAAGAATATCTCACCTCGGTGTTTCCAGTCGAGATCAAGATTAGAGTCCATGTCTACTTGAGAAAATCTTGCAGCTAGATCTGCCTGATGGTTGTGTTGCTGTTCCTCAGTAGCTTTGCTCTTAGGAATGTGAGCATTGATGTGTCTCACTTTCACTGGAATTCTCTCGACTCGATCAGCAATGTCCTGCCACAGGTTGGCTGCCCAAATGGGTTTTCCTTTTCTCTGCCAACCACTCTTCTTCCAGTTCTTTAGCCAACCCCATAGAGCATTGGCTACCATCCACGAGTCGGTGTAGAGATAAAGCTTTGGCCATCTCTCACGTTCAGCCACGTCGAGAGCTAGCTGGACAGCTTTTACCTCTGCGAATTGACTGGATTCTCCTTCTCCGTCCTTTGCCTCTGCAACTCGGCGTGTTGGACTCCACACTGCAGACTTCCACCTTCGTTTGTTTCCAACAAGACGACAGGAACCGTCTGTGAACAAAGCATATTTCTTTTCATCATCAGAAAGGTCATTGTAAGGAGGAGCTTCCTCAGCACGAGTTACTTTCTCCTCTGGAGGTTTAGCACAGTTGATACCTTCAGGCCAACTTGAGATCACCTCCACTAGACCAGGTCTTTCAAGATTTCCCATTCGAGCTCTCTCTGTTATCAGAGCCATCCACTTGGACCAGGTTGAGTCTGTGGCATGATGAGGTGTGGATCCTTTGCCTTTGAACATCCAATTCAAAACTGGTAATCTGGGAGCTAAGAGAAGTTGTGATTCAGTTCCAATCACTTCAGAAGATGCTTTTACTCCTTCATAGGCAGCTATGATTTCTTTCTCTGTTGGAGTATAATTAGCCTCTGAACCTCTGTAACCTCGACTCCAGAAACCAAGAGGTCGTCCACGTGTCTCCCCTGGAGCTTTTTGCCACAAGCACCAGGTTGGACCATTGTCACTTGCAGCCGTGTACAAAATGTTCTTAATGTCTGGACCATCTCGGACAGGTCCCAGACCCATTGCTTGAACTACCTCTTGCTTTATCTGGTCAAAGGCTGCTTGTTGTTCAGGTCCCCAGTGGAAATGGTTTCTCTTTCGAGTCACATCATACAGAGGTTTCACAATCTGACTATATCCAGGAATGTGTAGTCTCCAAAATCCCACTATCCCCAAGAAACGTAGGGTCTCTTGCTTGTTTGTGGGATTTGCCATGGTAGAGACTCTATTTACCACATCCACTGGAATGTGTCGGCGTCCATCCTGCCACCGCACTCCCAGAAACTGAATCTCTGTGGTAGGTCCTTTCACCTTGTCTCGTTTGATGGCAAAACCTGCATTCAGAAGAATGTCAATGATTTTGTTACCTTTCTCGAAGACTTCCTCAGCAGTTTTACCCCAGACGATGATATCATCGATGAACTGGATGTGTTCTGGAGCACCGCCCTTCTCCAGAGCATCGTGGATCACTGCATGACAGATGCTTGAGCTGTGGATCCAGCCCATTGGCAGTCTGTTGAAAGTGTACTGGATTCCTCTCCAGGTGAAAGCAAACTGAGGCCTGCATTCCTCTGCTATGGGAATAGAGAAAAATGCATTAGCAATGTCTATGGTAGCATACCATTTGGCCTCTTTGGATTCCAGCTCATACTGTAGTTCCATCATGTCTGGCACTGCTGCACTCATAGGTGGTGTCACTTCATTTAGGGCTCGGTAGTCTACCGTCAGACGCCAGTCTCCATTCTGCTTCCGCACAGGCCACACTGGACTGTTGAAAGGTGAATGAGTTTTGCTGACGACTTTCTGACTTTCCAACTGACGAATCAGATTCTGAATGGGCAACAAAGAGTCACGGTTGGTTCTGTATTGTCTGTGATGCACAGTCTGAGAAGCAACCGGCAATTTAATGTCCTGTATCTTATGTTGTCCCACAACTGCAGATTCATCAGAAAGCTCAGGTCTAGCAGACAGCTTCAATTTTTGTCCATCAATTTCCATTGAAGCTACTCCAAAAGCCCATTTGCAACCTCTAGGGTCTTTGAAACGCCCTTTTCTCAGAAAATCAATTCCCAAAATACAAGGTGCATCAGGTCCGGTCACAACTGTATGCTTCCTCCATTGTTTACAAGTTAAACTTATATTAACCTCTACCTTACTTAACTCTTGAGATCCACCAGTGACTCCCAGAATGGTTATAGACTCTGATCCCTGATAATTTGATGGTATTATGGTGCACTGAGCTCCTGTGTCAACCAAGGCCCTGTACTTCCGAAATTGCGAAGTGCCAGGCCACTGGATGTACACATCCCTATAGATTCTATTATCTCTGTTATCCCTCTCCTCCCCCTGGCGGGAGGCAGGGCACCCCTAGTTATGGGGAACATGCGCACATGTGCATTGCACATAGTTTGCAGGGTTATAACTTTGCATGTTATAACGGGAGCCACTGTTGGAGCCATAAGAGTCATTCTGGGGAACTGTGGAAGTAACAGCTACCCTTCTGGTATTGCTACCTCGGGTTCTGCCACTTTGCAATTCCCTCAGCCTCCTGAAAAGATTAGAAGTTGGTTGGCCATCCCAGCGATTCATGTTCTCACCAAACTGATCACGCAGAGTTATCCAAATAGTTCTACGTGATTGCCTTGGTGGTCTATTTTGGAATGACCTGTTTTGGAATGACCTGCTTTGGAATGACCTCCTTGGAGGACGTGTATTCCTCAGAGATGAGACTTGTACCCACCTGGAGGAAGAATTGAAATTATCCCTTTGTGCCAATCGGTATATGGAATCTTTTAGATCCTTCATGCAATTCTCAATCTTTCCAGACAAAGTTTCAATGGCTGAAACCAAAGAACCATGTGTCATGCTATCCTCCAATTGTCTCATTTGATCACTGAATTGGCCAACCGTTGGAGAAGCTCCACCATAACTTCTTGACACAATTCTGCTTGCCAGAATGTTTGCATAATTAGAAGGAGCAAGTTTGACGATCTTTTTAGCAAGACCAATACCCACAGGAATGTCATCAGGATTCAGAGTTTCATGTTCACCATAGAGTAGCTCTCTAACAGCAAATTCTCTCAAGCGCTTAATTCCCTCATCTATGGTAGTCCAGGGTTTAGGATTCCAGGGAAGGTCATCTCGGGAAGGGTATCTCAGGGCAACCGCCATTAAAAGGCGTATCCACAGATTAACCTTACCGAGAGCTTCGCCTAGATGTTTATCTATTCCATTGTCCCTTGAGAGAGTTCCTAACTGAGCTGCTGACTTGTCTCCAACTGTTAGAGCTGAAGCACCTGTATCATAACACCTACTAAGCCAAGCTAGAACTGTCTCCTTATCTGCCCTGGTGAAATCTTTACGGACATTTCGCAATTCCTCCCGTGGAGAAGAACACTCCGAAATATCATCTTCATCTTCATCTCCCTGAATTCTTTGTCCATATAATCCTGCTGTCATTCTCCTAAGGATCTCTTTAAGCTGAGAACCACCTTTGCCAGCTGCTTTCCTAACTTCATCTCTATCCTGCTTTGATCTCACTAGGTTAGCTAGATCTTTAAAACAAACTTTCTCTTCCTCCTCAGCAGGATCTTTTAGAGCAGAGGGCCCCTCACCAGGATCCGTCTCCTCCTCTTCTTCTCCATCTTTGGCCTTTCCACCTCTAGTCTTTAAAACAGTCACCTTAACTGGAGCTGTGTTTGAATTTACAGCCACCTTAATAGAAGCTGACAGGTCCTGAGATAAATCAGCTGCTGGGGCAGTGACTTCCGGTCCCACTGAGGGAGTGGGTGGAAGTGACGTTGCTCCATTACTGGCCGACGGAGAAGAAGAAGAAGGAGAAGGAGTGGGAGAAGGAGTAGGCGGATGTTGATACCAGCCGATGCCCTTGGCTGCTTGCTAGAATCAGCAGAAAAGTCATTTAGAGCTGCTTTACCAATTAACTTTTTAGCCTTCTTTTTGACTGACACGGGTTCTCCACACTCCTCGTCACTAGATGACTCTGGGACTGATCGAGAGCCACGGCGTTTTCTTTTTGATCTAGTTTTAATAACAAAACAAGCTCTGGACACCTTTCTCTCTCGCCGTAAATAGACCACCAGATACACGTTAATTATCACTGAGAGCAGGATTGTACACATGAAATAAATCACCTTTGGATCCCAGGCATCACCTAAAGTTACTCTCTCCTCGGGCGGAATCTTAAAACCCTTTATCTCAATTGGGAGAGTGGTGGAGGTAACATTCCTGTATCTCACTGGCCATAAGATATTAATACATTTTCCATACCATAATTTAACTCTATACATAACCCACATATAAATTGTCCGCACCAAATATTTACCCAGGTAATCCAAAATCAAACCCAAACAATACCTGTAAACCAGAGCCCCAAAAACTGAAAAGAATAATCGCTCCACAAACCACAATACCTTCATGTTTGCTAATTCAGCTAGAAAACACTAAATCAATCAAGTAATAAATTAAACTAATTATCTGCCGCACATTGGGTACGCCAATAAAAAAAATGTGGTGGGTTTGGAAGGGTAAGGCCAAGAAGCCTCCTCCCTTCCCCCTTGTAAGGCAAAGGGAAAGAAACTTGAAGGGAAAGAAAAAAAACTCACAAGCTGAATTAGCAAAGCATTGGAGCTATATTTACAAAGCAATGTAGGGTATGCAGGGGAATATTTACAAATTTACAATATCTACAATATATACAAAGATATACAACAGAGTAACACAGAAATGAGAGTAACCCCCCTCGGCAGAGAGGGGGTTCCCCACCTCCGCTCTCCCCTCTCTCCCCCCCCATTTCCCAGAGTGGGATAGAGAGAGAGAGAAAAGAGAGGAAAAAAAATGTTAGAAGCAGTTTGTGTTAATTGGAAAGGAATTAATACAGGCCTGGTATCTGGACTTTAAGGCCGAGGCCTTGGCAGAAAGCCCAGCACAGAGACGGAGTTGCACTGTGGAGGAGCGGAAGCAAGACTGATAGAAAAGTCCTGGAAATGTTCAGTTCACTCCCAGTTCCGAAGGTGCTTCCTCCCACTCTCCCAATGAAATTAGTTTAGATTATTCCTTCCGTTTACCAACTTCCATCCACCATATTCCCTTTCTTAAGGGGGCAACGTCAACCGGCCACAATTGTGAAACCTCTGTATGATGTAACTCGAAAGAGAAACCATTTCCACTGGGGACCTGAACAACAAGCAGCCTTTGACCAGATAAAGCAAGAGGTAGTTCAAGCAATGGGTCTGGGACCTGTCCAAGATGGTCCAGACATTAAGAACATTTTGTACACGGCTGCAAGTGACAATGGTCCAACCTGGTGCTTGTGGCAAAAAGCTCCAGGGGAGACACGTGGACGACCTCTTGGTTTCTGGAGTCGAGGTTACAGAGGTTCAGAGGCTAATTATACTCCAACAGAGAAAGAAATTTTAGCTGCCTATGAAGGAGTGAAAGCATCTTCTGAAGTGATTGGAACTGAATCACAACTTCTTCTAGCTCCCAGATTACCAGTTTTGAATTGGATGTTCAAAGGCAAAGGATCCACACCTCATCATGCCACAGACTCAACATGGTCTAAGTGGATGGCTCTGATAACACAGAGAGCTCGAATGGGAAATCTTGAAAGACCTGGTCTAGTGGAGGTGATCTCAAGTTGGCCTGAAGGTATCAACTGTGCTAAACCTCCAGAGGAGAAAGTAACTCGTGCTGAGGAAGCTCCTCCTTACAATGACCTTTCTGATGATGAGAGAATTCCAGTGAAAGTGAGACACATCGATGCTCACATTCCTAAGAGCAAAGCTACTGAGGAACAGCAACACAACCATCAGGCAGATCTAGCTGCAAGAGTTTCTCAAGTAGACATGGACTCTAATCTTGATCTCGACTGGAAACACCGAGGTGAGATATTCTTAGCTCGGTGGGCTCATCATTCGTCAGGACATCAAGGCAGAGATGCAACATACCAATGGGCTCGTGACAGATCCATAGACATTTCCATGGATGCTATCACACAAGTCATCCATGACTGTGACATTTGTGCTGCTATTAAGCAGGCAAAACGACTTAAGCCCTTGTGGTATGGTGACAGATGGTCCAAGTACAAGTATGGTGAAGCTTGGCAGATTGACTACATCACTCTACCACGTTCTCGTTCTGGTAAGTAGTACGTGCTTACTATGGTAGGGGCAAACACTGGATGGTTGGAAACTTATCCAGTTCCACATGCAACTGCACGCAACACCATTCTCGGTCTGGAGAGACAGATCCTGTGGAGACATGGAACTCCAGAAAGGATTGAGTCAGACAACGGAACTCATTTCAAGAACAACCTTGTAAAGAGCTGGGCAAAAGAGCACGGTATTGAGTGGATATTCCATATTCTCTACTATGCACCAGCTTCAGGGAAGATTGAACGCTACAATGGTTTGTTGAAGACCGCTCTTAAAGCCATGGGAGGTGGATCTTTGAAAAACTGGGCAAAACATTTAGCACAAGCAACCTGGCTGGTAAATAGTAGAGGTTCAGTGAACCGAGCTGGACCTGCACATTCAGATTTGCTACGGAAACTCGAAGGTAATAGAGTTCCTGTTGTTAGAGAAAAGAATCTGTTAGGTAAAACTGCTTGGGTATTTTCACCCTCAGGAGAGGCTAAACCTGTCCGAGGGGTGGTTTCAGCTGAAGGTCCGGGTCACACTTATTGGGTAGTGCAAGAGAATGGTGAAATTCAGTGTATTCCACAAAGAAATTTAACTTTAGCTGAAAGAGGTTAATTTCGAACTGCTGTACAGCTACATCGCATCCAAAGGAAGAATCAACGAGGAATCTACGGTGCACGAACCCTGAGATCCCTGAGAGCCCTGAGTCAACTAAGAGACCCTGAGAATCCCTGTTTCCCTTTTCATTGCTTCGTCGGCGAAGAAATGAACTGTTTTCCATTTTTCTCATTTTCTGATTTTCTTGGACTTTTGAATCATCTACATCTGAGCATAGCCGGAATGGACTATGAACTTTACTCACGAACTGTAAATATCGTTTTGGATTGGATGGACAGTATGAACGGCCAATGAAATTGTTTAGAAGGGGTGGACTGTGACCGTTTGAGGCTGTGCCCTTAAGAAAGGGAATATGGTGGACGGAAGTTGGTAAACGGAAAGAATAATCTAAACTATTTCATTGGTGAAGTGGGAGGAAGCACCTTCTGAACTGGGAGTGAACTGAGCATTTCCAGGACTTTTCTATCAGTCTTGCTTCCGCCTTTTCTTCGTGCAGCAGCTCTGTCTTGTGCTGGGCTTTCTGCCAAGGCTCCGGTCTTGAAAAACTGATAAGGCCTGTATTAACTCCTTTCCAATTAACACAAACTGCTTCTAACTTTTTTTCCTCTCTTTTCTTTCTCTTTCTATCCCATTCTGGGGAAAGGGGGGGAGAGAGGGGAGAGCGGAGGTGGGGAACCCCCTCTGCCGAGGGGGGTCACTCTCATTTCTGTGTTACTCTGTTGTATATCTTTGTATATATTGTAGATATTGTAAATTTGTAAATATTCCCCTGCATACCCTACATTGCTTTGTAAATATAGCTCCACTGCCTTGCTAATTCAGCTTGTGAGTTTTTTTTTCCTTTCCCTTCAATTTTTTTTCCCCCTTTACCTTACAAGGGGGAAGGGAGGAGGCTTCTTGGCCTTACCCTTCCACCCCACCACAACAGGGCTTTAAACTAGTTTCAAAGTGGGAAGGGGCTAAAACTAGACCCTTCAGGCATGAGTCTGGGGGTGATGAGCTAGAGCCAGAGGACAAACCAGCAGCCCGGCTGCAGTGCATGTACACTAATGCACGAAGCATGAGTAACAAACAAGAGGAGCTGGAAGCCTTGTTGCAGCAGGAAAGTTATGATGTAGTTGCCATCACAGAGATGTGGTTTCATAGTTTCATTCAGGGTTGGAAGGGACCACAAGGATCATCTCGTTCCAACCCCCCTGCCATGGGCAGGGACACACTGCACTAGATCACGCTGGCCAGAGCCTCATCCAGCCTGGGCTTAAACTCCCCCAGGGACGGGGCCTCGACCCCCTCCCTGGACAACCCATTCCAGGGTTTCACCACTCTCATGGTGAAGAACCTCCTCCTCACATCCAGTCTGAATCTCCCCACCTCCAGTTTCATTCCATTCCCCCTAGTCCTATCACTACCTGAGATCCTGAGAAGTCCTTCCCCAGCCTTCCTGTAGGCCCCCTTCAGATACTGGAAGGCGACAATTAGGTCACCTCGGAGCCTTCTCTTCTCCAGACTGAACAGCCCCAACTCCTTCAGTCTGTCCTCATAGGAGAGGTGCTCCAGCCCTCTGATCATCCTTGTGGCCCTTCTCTGGACACGTTCCAGCACCTCCACATCCCTCTTGTAATAGGGGCTCCAGAACTGGACACAGTACTCCAGGTGGGGTCTCACCAGGGCTGAGTAGAGGGGGAGGATCACCTCCCTCGACCTGCTAGCCACACTTCTCCTGATGCAGCCCAGGATCTGATTGGCTTTGCGGGCTGCAAGTGCACACTGAGAGCTCATGTTGAGCTTTTTGTCCACCAGCACCCCCAAGTCTCTCTCCTCAGGGCTACCCTCCAGCCAGTCACTGCCCAGCCTGTATTTGTGCCTGGGATTGCCTCGACCCAGATGCAGGACCCTGCACTTGCTCTTATTGAACTTCATGAGGTTGGCCTGTGCCCACCTCTCCATCCTGTCAAGGTCCCTCTGGATGGCCTCCCTTCCCTCCAGCGTGTCTGCTGCACCACACAGCTTGGTGTCATCAGCAAACTTGCTGACAAGTTACCATAGCTGACAGATTGTTGCATAGTACATTCCTAAAGACCTTGGTGGTGGAGAGTGTCAAACCAAAGTTCTCCACACTCTGTTCAGCTCTGTAGATGGAATGCTGCAGGTTTGCAGATGGCACAGAGCTGGGTGGCAGTGGTGATCTGCTGGAGGGTGGGAAGGCTCTGCAGAGGAACCTGACCAGGCTGCATCCATGGACCAGTAGGATGAGGTTCAACAAGGCCAGGTGCTGGGTCCTGCACTTGCCTTACAACAGCCCCCTGAAGGCTCCAGGCTTGGGGCAGTGTGACCATTTGAGGCTGTCCCCTTAAGAAAGGGAATATTGTGGTCGGATGTTTGTAAACGAAAGACGGATCTAAACTAATTTCATTGGTAGATTGGGGGGAAGCACCTTTTGAACTGGGAGTATAGCAGTTTTGTGGTCAGTCTGTCTTCCCCCTTCTTTGGTGGCTTGCAGTTTGCAGCTTTCTGGGCATTCGGCCAGGCTTCACCTTGAAGCCGATAAAAACGTGAGGCCTTTTCTAACATTCTAACACATAACTGCTTTTTAATTAACAGTTTCTCTTTTCCTCTCTTTCTAACCCTCTCTGGGGAAAGGGGGAGAGAAGGGGGTACAAGGGTGGGGAAGCCCCCTCAGCAGAGGAGGGAACCCGCATTTCTGTGTGACTTTGTTGTATATTTCTGTATATATGGTAAATACTGTAAATTCTGTATATATTTCCCTGCGTTCCCTAAACTGCTTTGTAAATATACAGCACACACTCCTTTGGTAATCCATCTGTGTGTTTTTCTTTCCCTTCCAATTTTTTTTTCCTCCCCTCTACTCCCAAGGGGGGTAAAGGGCCCGGCCTTTTCCCCAACCCTACGACACATTCTTTGCTCGGCTTACCCAACGTGGGGCAGATAATTAATTTAATTTATAACTTTATTGATTCAGTGTTTTATAGTCGGATTAGCAAACATGAAGGTCCTGTGGTTCTTAGAACGATTATTCTTTTCAATTTTTGGGGCTCTGGTTTACAGATATTGTTTGGGTTTGATTTTGGATTACCTGGGTAAATATTTGGTGCGGACAATTTTTCTGTGGTTTATGTATAGTTAGATTATGGTATGGAAAATGTATTAATTTATTATGGCCAGCGAGATACAGAAATGTTACCTCTACCACTCTCCCAATTGAGATAAAAGGTATTAAGATTCTGCTGAAGGAGAGAGTAACTTTAGGTGATGGCTGGGATCCAAAGGTGATTTATTTGGTGTCTATAAATCTGCTGCGGGTGATGGTGATTGCATATTTACTGTTTTCTTTGCGACGGGAGAGGAAGATATCCAGACCGTGTTTTGCTATTAAAACTAGATCAAAGAGAAAACGCCGTGGCTCTGGGTCAGTCCCAGAGACATCTAGTGATGAGGAGTGTGGAGAATCTGTGTCAGTTAAAAAGAGAGCTAAAAAGTTAATTGGTAAAGCAGCCCTGAATGATTTTGCTGCTGATTCTGGCAAGCTGCCAAGGGTGGCGGCAGGTATCAACATGGCGCCTGCTCCTTCTCCTCCTCCTTCTTCTCCATCGGCCATTAACGGAGCAACGTCAGTTCCGCCCACTCCCTCGGTGGGACCGGAAGTCACTGCCCCAGCAGCTTATTTATCTCAGGACCTGTCAGCTTCTATTAAGGTGGCTGTAAATTCAAACACAGCTCCAGTTAAGGTGGCTGTTTTAAAGACTAGAAGTGGAAAGAACAAAGATGATGGAGAAGAAGAGCAGGAGACTGATCCTGGTGAGGGGCCCTCTACTCTAAGAAATCCTGCTGAGGAAGAAGAGAAGATTTGTTTTAAAGATCTAGCTGACCTAGTGAGAGCAAAGCAGGATAGAGATGCAGCTAGGAAAGGAGCTGGCAAAGGTGGTTCTCAGCTTAAAGAGATCCTTGAGAAAATGACAGCAGGATTATTAGGGCAACCAGTTGTGGAAGAAGATGAATCAGATGACATAACTGAGTGTTTGTCTCCGAGGGAAGAGATAAGAAATGTCCGTAAAGATTACACCAGGGCAGATAAGGAGACAGTTCTAGCTTGGCTTAGTAGGTGTTATGATACAGGTGCTCCAGCTCTAACAGTTGGAGACAAGTCAGCAGCTCAGTTGGGAACTCTCTCGAGGGATAATGGAATAGATAGACATCTAGGCAGAGCTCTCGGTAAGGTTAATCTGTGGATACGCCTTTTAATGGCGGTTGCCCTGAGATACCCTTCCCGAGATGATCTTCCATGGAATCCTAAACCCTGGACTGCCATAGATGAGGGAATTAAGCACTTGAGAGAATTTGCTGTTAGAGAGCTACTCTATGGTGAACATGAAACTCTGAATCCTGATGGCATTCCTGTGGGTATTGGTCTTGCTAAAAAGATCATCAAGCTTGCTCCTTCTAATTATGCAAACATTCTGGCAAGCAGAATTGTGTCAAGAAATTATGGTGGAGCTCCTCCTACGGTTGGCCAATTCAGTGATCAAATGAGACAATTGGAGGATAGCATGACACGTGTTTCTTTGGTTTCAGCCTGTGACCATTTGAGGCTGTCCCCTTAAGAAAGGGAATATTGTAGTCGGATGTTTGTAAAAGAAAAGAAGGATCTAAACTAATTTCATTGGTAGAGTGGGAGGAAGCACCTTGTGAACTGGGAATGCAGCAAAGTATCCTGGGCATTCCTGCACTTTTCTGGTCATTCTGTCTTCCCCTCCTTCAGTGGCAGCAGCTCGCTGTTTCTGGGTTTTCGGCCAAGGCTTGACCTTAAAACTGATAAACTGCAAGGCCTGTATTAACCGCTTTGCAATTAACACATAACTGCTCTTAATTTTTTTCTCTTTTCTCTCTTTCTAACCCTCTCTGGGAAAAGGGGGAGAGAGGGGGGAGCAGAGGTGGGGAACCCCCTCAGCAGAGGGGGGAACTCTCATTTCTGTGCTGCTTTGTTGTATATTTCTGTATATATTGTAAATATTGTAAATTTCTGTATATTCCCCTGCATATCCTATATTGCTTTGTAAATATACAGCACCCATTGCTTTGCTAATTCAGCTGTGAGGTTTTTTTTATCTTTCACTTTCCCGGGGGGGAGGCCTTTCCCTTCCAACCCTCAACATTTTTTTTCTTGGTGCCCAACATGGGGCAGTGTGACCGTTTGAGGCTGTCCCCTTAAGAAAGGGAATATGGTAGTCGGATGTTTGTAAACGAAAAGAAGGATCTAAACTAATTTCATTGGTAGATTGGGAGGAAGCACCTTCTGAACTGGGAGTGCAGCAGAGTTTCCTGGGAATTCCTGCACTTTTATTGTCAGTCTTTCTTCCGCTCCTTCGGTGGCAGCAGCTCGCTGTTTCTGGGCTTTCGGCCAAGGCTTGGCCTTGAAACTGATAAGCTGCAAGGCCTGTATTAACTGCTTTCCAATCAACACATAACTGCTTCTAACTTTTTTCTCTTTCTCTCTCTTTCTAACCCGCTCTGGGGAAAGGGGGAGAGAAGGGGGAGCAGAGGTGGGGAAACCCCTCAGCAGAGGGGGGGAACTCCCATTTCTGTGCTACTTTATTGTATATCTTTGTATATATTGTAAATATTGTAAATTCTGTAAATTCCCCTGCATATCCTATATTGCTTTTGTAAATATACAGCAACCATTGCTTTGCTAATTCAGCTGTGAGGTTTTTTTTCCTTTCCCTTCACTTTTTAGAATAGAATAGAATAAACCAGTTTGGAAGAGACCTTCAAGATCATCGCATCCAACCTATCATCCAACGCCACCGAATCAACTAACCCATGTAACCAAGCACCCTGTCAAGTCTCCTCCTGAACACCTCCAGTGATGGCGACTCCACCACCTCCCCGGGCAGTCCATTCCAATGGGCAATCACTCTCTCCGTGTAAAACTTCCTCCTGACCTCCAGCCTGAACTTCCCCTGGCGCAGCCTGAGACTGTGTCCCCTTGTTCTGGTGCTGGCTGCCTGGCAGAACAGACCAACCTCTGCCTGTTTACAACCCCCCTTCAGGTAGCTGTAGAGAGCAATAAGGTCACCCCTGAGTCTCCTCCTCTTTTTCCTTCCCTTTACTTTACAGGGGGGAGGGAGGAGGTTTTTCGCCTTACCCTTCCAACCCTACGACAGGCAGATAATTAGCTTAATTTATTACTTGATTGATTTAGTGTTTTCTAGCTGAATTAGCAAACATGAAGGTATTGTGGTTCGTAGAACGACTATTATTTTTCAATTTTTGGGGCTCTGGTTTACAGATATTGTTTGGGTTTGATTTTGGATTACCTGGGTAAATATTTGGTGCGGACAATTTATCTGTGGGTTATGTATAGAGTTAGATTATGGTATGGAAAATGTATTGATTTATTATGGCCGGCGAGATACAGAAATGTTACCTCCACCACTCTCCCAATTGATATAAAGGGTTTTAAGATTCCGCTGAAGGAGAGAGTAACTTTAGGTGATGGCTGGGATCCAAAGGTGATTTATTTCATGTGTATAATTCTGCTGCTGGTGATAACTAACGTGTATTCATTGTATTCTTTGCAGCGAGAGAGAAAAATATCCAGAGCTTGTTTTGTTATTAAAACTAGATCAAAGAGAAAACGCCGTGGCTCTGGATCAGTCCCAGAGACATCTAGCAATGAGGAATGTGGAGGATCTGTGTCAGTTAAAAAGAAAGCTAAGAAGTTAATTGGAAAGGCTGCCCTAAATGACTTTGCTGCTGATTCTGGCAAGCTGCCAAGGGCGGGGGCTGGTATCAACATGGCGTCTCTACCTTCTCCTTCTTCTTCTTCTCCGTCGGCCATTAATGGAGCAACGTCAGTTCCGCCCACTCCCTCAGTGGGACCGGAAGTCACTGCCCCAGCAGCTGATTTATCTCAGGACCTGTCAGCTTCTATTAAGGTGGCTGTAAATTCAAACACAGCTCCAGTTAAGGTGGCTGTTTTAAAGACTAGAAGTGGAAAGACCAAAGATGATGGAGAGGAAGAGCAGGAGACTGGTCCTGGTGAGGGGCCCTCTACTCTAAGAAATCCTGCTGAGGAGGAAGAGAAGATTAGTTTTAAAGATCTAGCTAACCTAGTGAGAGCAAAGCAGGAGAGAGATGAGGCTAGGAAAGGAGCTGGCAAAGGTGGTTCTCAGCTTAAAGAGATCCTCGAGAAAATGACAGCAGGATTATTAGGGCAACCAGTTGAGGGGGAGGAGCTACAAGATGACATAACTGAGTGTTCGTCTCTGAGGGAGGAGCTAAGAAATGTCCATAAAGACTACACCAGGGCAGATAAGGAGCCAGTTTCATAGTTTCATAGTTTCATTCAGGGTTGGAAGGGACCACAAGGATCATCTAGTTCCAACCCCCCTGCCATGGGCAGGGACACCCCACACTAGATCAGGCTGGACAGAGCCTCATCCAGCCTGCTCTTAAACACCCCCAGGGACGGGGTCTCGACCACCTCCCTGGACAACCCATTCCAGGGTTTCACCACTCTCATGGTGAAGAACCTCCTCCTCACATCCAGCCTGAATCTCCCCACCTCCAGCTTCATTCCATTCCCCCTAGTCCTATCACTACCTGATATCCTGAGAAGTCCTTCCCCAGCCTTCCTGTAGGCCCCCTTCAGATACTGGAAGGCCACAATTAGGTCTCCTCGGAGCCTTCTCTTCTGCAGACTGTACAGCCCCAACTCCTTCAGTCTGTCCTCATAGGAGAGGTGCTCCAGCCCTCTGATCATCCTCGTGGCCCTTCTCTGGACACGTTCCAGCACCTCCACATCCCTCTTGTAATAGGGGCTCCAGAACTGGACACAGTACTCCAGGTGGGGTCTCACCAGGGCTGAGTAGAGGGGGAGGATCACCTCCCTCGACCTGCTGGCCACACTTCTCCTGATGCAGCCCAGGATCTGATTGGCTTTGCGGGCTGCAAGTGCACACTGAGAGCTCATGTTGAGCTTTTTGTCCACCAGCACCCCCAAGTCTCTCTCCTCAGGGCTACCCTCCAGCCAGTCACTGCCCAGCCTGTATTTGTGCCTGGGATTGCCTCGACCCAGATGCAGGACCCTGCACTTGCTCTTATTGAACTTCATGAGGTTGGCCTGTGCCCACCTCTCCATCCTGTCAAGGTCCCTCTGGATGGCCTCCCTTCCCTCCAGCGTGTCTGCTGCACCACACAGCTTGGTGTCATCAGCAAACTTGCTGAGGGTGCACTCAATGCCACTGTCCATGTCCCCCACAAAGATGTTGAATAAGACAGGTCCCAGGACTGATCCCTGAGGGACTCCGCTTGTCACTGGCCTCCACTGGGACATGGACCCATTGACAGCCACTCTTTGGGTGCGGCCATCAAGCCAGTTCCTTATCCATCTAGTGGTCCACCCATCAAACCCATGTGTCACCAGTTTGGAGACCAGGATGTGGTGTGGGACAGTGTCGAAGGCTTTGCTCAGGTCCAGGTAAACGACATCAGTTGCTCGCCCCTCATCTATTAATTTTGTCACCTGCTCATAGAAGGCCACCAGGTTGGTCAGGCAGGATTTGCCCTTGGCAAAGCCATGCTGACTGTTCCCAATCACCTCTTCACTATTCTTTTGAGCGAGTAGTGACTCCAGGAGGATCTGTTCCATGATCTTTCCAGGCACAGAGGTGAGACTGACTGGCCTGTAGTTCCCTGGTTCCTCCTTCTTGCCCTTTTTGAAGATGGGGGCAATGTTTCCCCTTTTCCAGTCTGTGGGGACTTCACCAGACTGCCAGGACTTTTGAAATATAATAGAGAGGGGTTTAGCAACCTCATCTGCCAGTTCTCTCAGTACCCGTGGGTGTAACCCATCGGGTCCCATGGACTTGAACACTTTCAGGTTCTTCAGATGATCACGAACCTGATCTGCACTTACAATGGGCAGTTCTTCCTCCCCGCCCCTGGCTTTGACTTCCATAACATCAGGAGTGTGGCTAGAGGCCCTTGCAGTGAAGACTGAGGTAAAGAAGTTATTAAGTACCTCAGCCTTTTCCTCATCACATGTGACCATGTCACCAGTTTCCTTTCTGAGGGGGCCCACACCTTCCCTAGTCTTCTTCTTCCCATTAATATACCTGTAGAAGTTCTTAGTATTCCCTTTAATCTCCCTGGCTAGATTCAACTCAAACTCTGCTTTGGCTTTCCTGACCAGGACTCTTGCTGCTCGGGCAGCTTCCTTGTATTCCCCCTGTTCTACCTGTCCTTCCCTCCACTTCCTGTAGAGTTTCCTTTTAAGTAATAGTGTGTCCAGTAGCTCCTTGCCCATCCAGGCAGGCCTCCTAGCATTCTTACCTGCTTTTCTCTTTGTTGGTACACAGAGCTCCTGGACACAGAGGAGGTGGTCCTTGAATACTGACCAGCTGTCCTGGGTCCCTCTTCCCTCCAGGGCTTTGTCCCACGACACTTTGGCTAGCAGATCCCTGAAGCGATCAAAATCTGCATGCCTAAAGTCTAGGGTCGTGAGCTTGGAATACTTCCTCCTGATTGCCCTGAGGATGTTAAATTCAACTGCTTCATGGTCACTGCAGCCAAGGCCGTCTATGAGCCTCACATTGCTTACCAGCCCTTCCCTGTTGGTGAGAACAAGGTCCAGCATAGCACCATTTCTTGTTGGTTCCTCCACCATTTGGAGGAGGAAGTTGTCTTCTATGCAGTCCAGGAACATCCTGGATTGCTGGTGCCTTGCTGTGTTGTCCCTCCAGCAGATATCCGGGTGGTTGAAATCACCCATGAGGACCAGGGCTTGTGACCTGGAAGCTGCTTCTATTTGCCTATGGAGGGCCTCATCTGCTTGGATCTGCTGGTCAGGTGGCCTGTAGGAGACCCCCACAGTAATATCTTCTTCCCCTGTCCTGCCTTTAATTTTGACCCATACACTCTCAACTAGCTTATCATCCCTCCCCAGTTGGAGCTCCACTGATTCCAACTGGCTATTGACATAGAGGGCAACACCTCCTCCTCTCCTTCCCTGCCTATCCTTCCTAAAGAGTTTATACCCATCTATGCCTACATCCCAGTCATGGGATTCATCCCACCAAGTTTCAGTAACAGCCACTATGTCGTGGCATCCCAGCAGCACAGTGGCCCTTAACTCATCCTGTTTGTTGCCCAAGCTGCGCGCATTCGCATAGAAGCACTTCAGCTGGGCTGGCCCTGTCCTCCTCTTGTGCCAAATCCCCTCGGTTTCCACAGAATGTCCTGGTGGATCATTCGTGGCTTGCCTCAGGGTAGCAAGTTGAGAGCCCTTACCAGCTCTCCTTCTCTCTACTGTTGGTGAGCTGCCCCTCTGTTTGTCACCAGCCAGCAGGAGACTATTAACCCCTTCCCCCTTCAAATCTAGTTTAAAGCCCTATCAATGAGCCCTGCCAATTCCTGCCCCAGGATTCTTATCCCACTCTGGGACAAGTGTGTCCCATGAGTTGTTTTCAGCTCAGGTGCCTTGAAAACCAATCCATGATTGTGGAACCCAAAGCCCTGTCGATGGCACCAGCCCCTGAGCCATGAATTGATCTGTCGGCCCTTCCTCAGTGTGTCCTCATCCATTGCTGACGTTAGAGGGATGGCAGAGAACACGACTTGAGCCCCTGATCCCTTTAGCATTTGCCCTAAGGTTCTGAAGTCTTTTTTAATAGATTGTGAGCCTCTCATTGTTACATCGTCACTGCCCACCTGAAAGACCAGCAGTGGGTAGTAGTCCGAAGGACTCACGAGGTTGGGAATTCTATCTACAACATCTTTTACTTGGGCACCAGGGAGGCAGCTGACCGCTCTATGAAATGGGTCTGGTCTGCATATTGGGCCCTCTGTTCCCCTCAGTAGGGAGTCTCCTATGACGATGACCCTGCGAGGTTTCTTTTCTGGGTAAGTTTTGATGGCTGGCCTGAGGCAACCTGTCATTGGTGCAGCTTCTGACCTTCTTGGGTCCTCGACCTTACCAATGACCTGTTCCTCCTGCAGAGCCTCATACCTGTTCTGTAACTGCACTGGAGGCAGCGTGCTGCTCACAGGAGCAGACTTCCTTTGTTTGCATTTCTTCCGTCGGGCAGAGACCTGTTCCCATTGGCCCTGCTCATGGGGGTTACTACAGGGAGGTTGAGAATCTTGCTTCTGGGAAGGTATCAAACTCCCTGTTCCCCTAAGTGTTACCCCCTGTTCTGGTTTAGAAGAGATTACATTATGGGAATTGTCAATTTTCTGCTCACCATCTCTTCTAGCTCTTAGTTCTAGCTTGGCTTAGTAGGTGTTATGATACAGGTGCTCCAGCTCTAACAGTTGGAGACAAGTCAGCAGCTCAGTTAGGAACTCTCTCGAGAGATAATGGAATAGATAGACATCTAGGCAGAGCTCTCGGTAAGGTTAATCTGCGGATACGCCTTTTAATGGCGGTTGCCCTGAGATACCCTTCCCGAGATGATCTTCCATGGAATCCTAAACCCTGGACTACCATAGATGAGGGAATTAAGCGCTTGAGAGAATTTGCTGTTAGAGAGATACTCTATGGTGAACATGAAACTCTGAATCCTGATGACATTCCTGTGGGTATTGGTCTTGCTAAAAAGATCATCAAGCTTGCTCCTTCTAATTATGCAAACATTCTGGCAAGCAGAATTGTGTCAAGAAATTATGGTGGAGCCTCTCCCACGGTTGGCCAATTCAGTGATCAAATGAGACAATTGGAGGATAGCATGACATGTGTTTCTTTGGTTTCAGCCATTGAAACTCTGTCTGGAAAAATTGAGAATTGCATTGGAGAGTTAAAGGATGAATTTAAAAATTCCATATCCCAATTGGCACAATGGGATAATTTCAATTCTTCCTCCAGGTGGATACAAGTTTCATCTGTGAGGAATACACATCCTCCAAGGAGGTCATTCCAAAACAGATCAAATCAAAACAGACCACCAAGGCAATCACGTAGAACTATTTGGATAACTCTGCGTGATCAGTTTGGTGAGAACATGAACTGGTGGGATGGCCAACCAACGTCTAAACTTTTCTGGAGACTGAGGGAATTGCAAAGTGGCAGAACCCGAGGTAGCAATACCAGAAGGGTAGCTGTTACTTCCACAGTTCCCCAGAACAACTCTTGTGGCTCCAACAGTGGCTCCAGTTATAACATGCAAAGTTATAACACTGCACACTGTGTGCAATGCACATGTGGGCATGTTCCCCATAACTAGGGGTGCCCTGCCTCCCGCCAGGGGGAGGAGAGGGATAACAGAGATAATAGAATCTATTGGGATGTGTACATCCAGTGGCCTGGCACTTCACAATTTCGGAAGTACAGGGCCTTGGTTGACACAGGAGCTCAGTGCACCATAATGCCATTAAATTATCAGGGATCAGAGTCTATAACTATTCTGGGAGTCACTGGTGGATCTCAAGAGTTAAGTAAGGTGGAGGTTAATATGAGTTTAACTGGTAAACAATGGAGGAAGCATACAGTTGTGACCGGACCTGATGCACCTTGTATTTTGGGAATTGATTTTCTGAGAGAAGGGCGTTTCAAGGACCATAGAGGTTATAAATGGGGTTTTGGAGTAGCTTCTATAGAAATTGATGGACAAAAATAGAAGCTGTCTGCTATACCTGAGCTTTCTGATGAATCTGCAGTTGTGGGACAACACAAGATACAGGACATTAAATTGCCGGTTGCTTCTCCGACTGTGCATCACAGACAATACAGAACCAACCGTGACTCTTTGTTGCCCATTCAGAATCTGATTCGTCAGTTGGAGAGTCAGAAAGTCGTCAGCAAAACTCATTCACCTTTCAACAGTCCAGTGTGGCCTGTGCGGAAGCAGAATGGAGACTGGCATCTGACAGTAGACTCCCGAGCCCTAAATGAAGTGACACCACCTATGAGTGCAGCAGTGCCAGACATGATGGAGCTACAGTATGAGCTGGAATCCAGAGAGGCCAAATGGTATGCTACCATAGACATTGATAATGCATTTTTCTCTATTCCCATAGCAGAGGAATGCAGGCCTCAGTTTGCTTTCACCTGGAGAGGAATCCAGTACACTTTCAACAGATTGCCAATGGGCTGGATCCACAGCTCAAGCATCTGTCATGCAGTGATCCACGATGATCTGGAGAAAGGCGGTGCTCCAGAACACATCCAGTTCATCGATGATATCATCGTCTGGGGGAAAACTGCTGAAGAAGTCTTCGAGAAAGGTAACAAAATCATCGACATTCTTCTGGATGCAGATTTTGCCATCAAGCGAGACAAGGTGAAAGGACCTACCACAGAAATTCAGTTTCTGGGAGTGCGGTGGCAGGATGGACGCTGACACATTCCAGTGGATGTGGTAAATAGAATTTCCACCATGGCAAATCCCATAAACAGGCAGAGAGACTGGAAACTGCCCAAAAGAGAAAGCCCTGGGGGTGCTGATGGACAGCAGCTGAAGATGAGCCAGGGAGTGCCCAGGTGGCCAAGAAGGCCACCAGCATCCAGGCCTAGATCATGAGCAGTGTGAGGAGCAGGAGCAAGGCAAGGATTGTCCCCCAGTGCTCAGCACCAATGAGGCCACCCCTTGAGTGCTGGGTTCAGCTGTGGGGCAAGGTGCTGTTGGGCTGGTGCCTGAGCTCTGTGTTCTGAAAGATGTTTTACAACCTTGATGATTCTGTGATGCTAAGGCAAAGACCTTCTGAGCAGTGGAGGTGTGGGGGGGATGTCTGAGACTGACTGGGGACATCCTGGCTTGTTGGAGCCCCCAAAGCCAGCCTGTACCTGAATGTCCCATGAGAAGGTCAAAGGCTTAACTAGAGCTGGGATATTTGATACCTGCTGTGGCATTGGTGCTTTCTCAAGACCTTTTCTTAAAGGTGGTTTCTTTGGGGTTTTTTTTCAGTATAGAATCATAGAACCATTGAGTCCAAGCATCAGCCCAACACCACCATGGCCATTAAGCCATGACTCCAAGTGCCATCTCCATGAGTTTGTTGAACCCCTCCAGGGATGAGGATCTTAGGATGTGTTAGGAAAGACATTTTTCCTAATCTCCAACCTAAACCTCCCCTGCTGCAGCTTGAGGCCATTCCTCTCTTTCTATCACTTGTAGCTAGAGAGAAGAGCCCAACCCCAACCTGGCTCCAGCCTCCTTTCAGATAGGTGTAGAGAGCAATGAGGTCTCCCCTCAGCCTCCTTTTCTCCACACTAAATACCCCCCAGGTGCCTCAGCTGCTCCTCATAAGACTTTAGTAAGTCCTCATATTCATAGAATCATGAAGGGCATTGAGACTCTTGAATGTGTCCAGAGAAGGGCAACAAAGCTGGGGAGGGATCTGGAGCACAGCCCTGTGAGGAGAGGCTGAGGGAGCTGGGGTTGCTTAGCCTGGAGAAGAGGAGGCTCAGGGGAGACCTTCTTGCTCTCTCCAACTCCCTGAAGGGACGTTGTAGCCAGGTGGGGGTTGGTCCCTTCTGCCAGGCAAGCAGCACCAGAACAAGAGGACACAGTCTCAAGCTGTGCCAGGGGAGGTTTGTGCTGGAGGTGAGGAGAAAGTTCTTCCCAGCAAGAGAGATTGGCCATTGGAATGTGCTGCCCAGGGAGGTGGTGGAGTCACCATCCCTGGAGGTGTTTAAGAGGGGATTGTATGTGGCACTTGGAAACATGGTTTAGTTGTCAGGAGGTGTTGGGTGCTAGGTTGGACTTGATGATCCTTGAGGTCTTTTCCAACCTTATTGATTCTATGGTTCAGAAGGGCTTAGGTTGGAAGGGACCTCAGAGCTCCTCTGCGCTAAGCTCCCCACCATGCCCAGGGACACCTATCAGCTAGACTCAGCTGCTCAAGGCCTCATCCAGCCTGGCCCTGGACACCACCACAGACTTAGGTGCAAGGTCAGCTGAAAAGTGGATTCCTTCCTAATGCATCCTGCTGCCTTTCCCCTGGTTCCTATGGCAATCCCAGCCATGTGAGATCCCACTTTAACTGGAATCCTTGGCACTGTGCCAGAATACTTTGGTTTATTTTCCTTTATATTTTTTTGGTTGTTCTTACTATCATACAAAAACAGTCAAAAACCCAGAAAAAAAGCTAAAGCTCAGACTATAAGGATCCTGCTTGAGGCAGAAGCAGCAGCTTGAAAAGGAAAAGGTACCTGCTGCTCAAGCAATATATTTTACTTTTAGAGTTTCAGTTGGGGCTTTGGTTTGGTCGAGTTTTTTCTTTTAAGGGAAATGAACTAAATGGCATCTGCCTCAGTTCCCAATTTCCAACTTGAATTGCACAAAGTACACTGAACAAAAAAAAAAACAAGAAAGAGAAAAAAAAGGAGAAAAAGAACAATTCTAAGCTGCTGCAGTAAAAGTCTGTTTGTGTGTGGGTTGTGTTGGTTCTTTTTTACAGAATAGAACACAGAACACAGAATTAACCAGGTTGGAAAAGACCTCAGAGATCACCAAGTCCAACCTATCACCCAGCACCATCTAATCAACTCAACCATGGCACCAAGTGCCTCATCCAGGCTCTTCCTAAACACCTCCAGGGATGGTGACTCCACCATCTCCCTGGGCAGCACATCCCAATGGGCAATCTCTCTTGCTGGGAAGAACTTTCTCCTCACCTCCAGCCTGAACCTCCCCTGGCACAGCTTGAGACTGTGTCCTCTTGTTCTGGTACCGGGTGCCTGGGAGAAGAGACCAACCCCCACCTGGCTACAACCTCCCTTCAGGGAGCTGGAGAGAGCAAGAAGGTCTCCCCTGAGCCTCCTCTTCTCCAGGCTAAGCAACCCCAGCTCCCTCAGCCTCTCCTCACAGGGCTGTGCTCCAGACCCCTCCCCAGCTTTGTTGCCCTTCTCTGGACACCTTCCAGCATCTCAACATCTTTCCTAAACTGAGGAGCCCAGAACTGGACACAGGACTCAAGGTGTGGCCTGACCAGTGCTGAGCACAGGGCAGAATGACTTCACTGCTCCTGCTGGCCACACTGTTCTTGATGCAGGCCAGAATGCCATTGGCCTTCTTGGCCCCCTGGGCACACTGCTGGCTCCTGTTCAGCCTACTATCAACCAGTACCCCCAGGTCCCTCTCTGCCTGGCTGTTCTCCAGTCACTCTGTCCCCAGCCTGTAGCACTGCCTGGGGTTGTTGTGGCCAAAGTGTAGAACCTGGCACTTGGATGTGTTAAACCTCATGCCCTTGGACTCTGCCCATCTGCCCAGCCTGGCAACATCCCTCTGCAGAGCTCTCCTACCCTCTAACAGATCAACTCCTGCCCCCAGCTTGGTGTCATCTGCAAACTTACTGATGACTGACTCAATCCCCTACTCCAGATCATCAATAAAGATATTGAACAGCATGGGGCCCAGCACTGATCCCTGGGGGACACCACTGGTGTCTGGCTGCCAGCTGGATGTGGTACCATTCACCACCCCTCTCTGGGCTCAGCCTCCAGCCAGTTCCTAACCCAGCACAGATGACATGTAAGTGATGTCATCTCTTCGATGACAGAGTCTGAGGGTCTGCAGGCAAATGTGTTGTTTTTTTCACCCAGCAGAAAGGGAGGAAGGTCCTGCTTGAGCACAGAGAACCATCTCGGGCTGTGTGTGGAGCTCCTAAGGCAATAAGGATTGGGTTCCAAAATTGGTCTCTGAATGACCCTCTCACCTGCAGTCTACATCATAGAATCATGGAACCATTTTGATTGGAAAAGACCTCTAAGCTCATCCAGTCCAACCTGTCTCTAACTCTGCCAAGGCTGGGGCTGAACCATGGCCCTCAGCACCACATCTCTGCCTCTTTCAAACACCTCCAGGGACGGGGATTCAGCCACCCCCCTTGGCAGCCTGTGCCAGGTTTGGAGAACCCTTCCAGTCAAAAATTTTGTTCTGATCTGCAACCCAAAACTCTCCTGGTGCAACTTGAGGCCATTTTGTCTCCTTCTATCACTTGTTACTGAGGAGCAGAGCCCAGCCCCCACCTAGCTCCAACCTTCTTTCAGGGAGCTGCAGAGAGCAATGAGGTCTCCCTCAGCCTCCTCTTCTTCACACTCAACACCCACAGCTCCCTCAGCTGCTCCTCCCCAGCCCTCTTCTCCAGACCCTTCCCCAGCTTGGTTGCTCTTCTCTGGACCTGATCCAGCCCTCAGTGTCCTTCTGGGAGTGAGGAGCCCAAAACTGAACCCAGCACTCAAGCTGTAGCCTCCCCAGTGCTGATCCAGGGGCACAATCCCTGCTGCCCACACCATTGCTGCTCCAGGCCAGGCTGCTGATGGCTTTCTTGGCCACCTGGGCACTCCCTGGCTCATCTTCAGCTGCTGTCCATCAGCACCCCCAGGGCTTTCTCTGCTGGGCAGCTTTCCAGGCACTCTGCCCCAAGCCTTGGCTTTGTTGAACCTCATCCTGTTGTCCTTAGCCCATGGATCCAGCCTGGCCAGAGCCTCCCTGCCCTCCAGCAGACCAACACTCCCTCCCAGCTTAGTCTCATCTGCAAACTTACTCAGGGAACCTTCAATCCTTTCATCTGGATCATTGATAAAGACATTAAAGAGAACAAACCCAGTGCAGACCATCAAAACCAGGCAAGCATTCGGACTATGGAAGCAATCACTCCTGCAGGCTGAGGACAGCAGGAGAGCAAGCAAAGGACTCCACCAGTCCACTATCTGCACAGATTTGGTGTCTGTCAAGAAGAGATCCTTTCCTTGCCAAAAGAAGCTGAACTCACATTCTAATTATTCCTCTCAGGGTTCGGCTGTAATGAAATACAAACCCACTTGAGAATTGGTTTTGCTGCTGGAATTCAAAGTAGGACAAGCAGACACTCCGGTGAGATAAGGAGCAGTCCCTGCTATGCTCCCCAGCTGCATTGTGTGTCTGCAGCCTGCAATGTGTGAAATAGTCTTTGGCCTCCCAAGCTCAGGCAAGGTGCCAGCAAAGCTCTTGCATGGATCTTTGTGTCTTTGAGCTGGCTAAAGGCTCTGGTTCTTTATTTAGAATAAACCTTTATTTTTAGAATAAACCAAACCAGGTTGGAAGAGACCTTCAAGATCATCGCGTCCAACCTGAACCTGACAGTTCTATGATTCCATGATAAAATAAACACAGAACAAAACCTGTTGGGGTCCTGGCTCCCCACATCCACAATGAGAACATTGCTGAAGAGCAGCACAAGACTAGGAACAATCCCTGCTGCCTTCAAAGCATTCCAGCAGCTCTTAGAGAAAATAAATAAATAAATAGAAAAAAAACTAAGCAAAACTGCAAGAAATTAGGCAAGGATCCATTTCTCCCTTTGACAGCTGCCTCCTCCTGTGCAGACACCTAATCGTGTGGCCACAGCTCTGACTCCTCACTGCAGCTCCTGCGTTGGAAGGGGAATAGAATAGAATAGAATAGAATAGAATAGAATAGAATAGACCAGACCAGGTTGGAAGAGACCTTCAAGATCATCGCGTACAACCTATTATCCAACACCACCTAATCAACTAAACCATGCAACCAAGAACCCTATCAAGTCTCCTCCTGAACACCTCCAGTGATGGTGACTGTCGTAGGGTTGGAAGGGTAAGGCCAAAAAGCCTCTTCCCCCTGTAGAGTGAAGGGAAAGAAAATTGAAGGGAAAGGGAAAAAAAAACTCACAGCTGAATTAGCAAAGCAATGGGAGCTGTATATTTACAAAGCAATATAGGATATGCAGGAAAATGTATACAAATTTACAATATTTACAATATATACAAAGATATACAATAAAGTAGCACAGAAATGAGAGTTCCCCCCTTTGCTGAGGGGGTTCCCCACCTCCGCTCTCCCCCTCTCTCCCCCTTTTCCCCAGAGCGGGTTAGAAAGAGAGAGAAAGAGGGAAAAAAAGGTTAGAAGCAGTTTTGTGTTAATTGGAAAGCAGTTAATACAGGCCTTATCAGGTTTGTCAGTTTCAAGGCCAAAGCCTTGGCCGAAAGCCCAGGAGCTGCAAGCTGCTGCCCGAAGGAGAAGTGGAAGAAAGACTGATAGAAAAGTGCTGGAATGCCCAGTATACCCTCCTGCACTCCCAGTTCAGAAGGTGCTTCCTCCCACTTTACCAATGAAATAGTTTAGATCGTTCTTTTCATTTACCAACTTCCGTCTGCCATATTCCCTTTCTTAAGGGGACAGCCCCAACCGGTGACAGTGACCCTACCACCTCCCTGGGCAGCCCATTCCAATGGGCAATCACTCTGTCTGTGTAGAACTTCTTCCTAACATCCAGCCTAAACCTCCCCTGGTGCAGCCTGAGACTGTGTCCTCTTGTTCTGGTGTTGGTTGCCTGGGAGAAGAGACCAACCTTCACCTGCCTACAACCTCCCATCAGGTAGTTGTAGAGAGCAATAAGGTCACCCCTGAGCCTCCTCTTCTCCAGGCTAAGCAACCCCAGCTCCCTCAGCCTCTCCTCACAGGGCTTGTGTTCCAAACCCGTCCCCAGCTTTGTTGCCCTTCTCTGGACACCTTCCAGCAAGTCAACATCCTTCCTAAACTGAGGGGCCCAGAACTGGACACAGGACTCGAGGTGTGGCCTAACCAGTGCAGTGTACAGAGGCAGAATGACCTCCCTGCTCCTGCTGGCCACACTGTTCCTGATTCAGGCCAGGATGCCATTGGCCCTCTTGGCTGCCTGGGCACACTGCAGGCTCATGTTCAGTCTACCATCAACCAGCACCCCCAGATCCCTCTCTGCCTGACTGCTCTCCAGCCACTCTGACCCCAGCCTGTAGCACTGCCTGGGGTTTCTGTGGCCAATGTGCAGAACCCGGTTATGATAAAGAAGAGGAGCCTTGGATATTGCTTTCTTCCTGAGCTCTGGAGCAGCCTCTCCTAACAGGAGAGCTTTGGGAGGTTTGGGTTTTTTTTTCTGAGCTGCTCTGTGCTGAGAGGAGGAGGAAAAGAAGAAAAAAAATTAAAAGAGAGAAAGAAAAGAAAAGGGAAAAAAAAACACAATGTGAACATTTTCAGTTGAGTGCAGAGGCTGGGAGCTGGGCTGCTGGTTCTGAAGGGCTGCTTCAGGTTGTTGGTAGTTTACAAAGCCAACAGCAGCAATGAACAGCTGCACTTAGATATATTCCTGAAAGAAATGAAAGAAAGACTGTTTTGTCTTTTTTCTTTCCTTTTAGTTTTTTCTTTCCTTTTTCTTTCTTTTTTCTTTCTTCTTTTTTATTTTTTCTTTCTTTTTCTTTCTTTTCTTTCTATTTATTTTTTATTTAATTTTTATTCTTTTTTCTTCCCTTTTTCTTTTTTCTTTATTTTTTCTTTCTATTTCCTTTTTCTTTCTTTTTCTTTCTTCTTTTAGTTTCTTTTATTTTATTTCTATTTCTTTTTAATTTCTTTTTTATTATTTTTCTTCTCTTTTTCTTTTTTCTTTCATTTTTCTTCCTTTTTTGTTTCTTTTAATTTTTTTGTTTTTATTTCCTTTTTCTTTCTTCTTTTCTTTTCTTTTCTTTTCTTTTCTTTTCTTTTCTTTTCTTTTCTTTTCTTTTCTTTTCTTTTCTTTTCTTTTCTTTTCTTTTCTTTTCTTTTCTTTTCTTTTCTTTTTTCTTTTTTCTTCCCTTTTTCTTTTTTTTATTTCTTTATTCTTTCTTTTTTTCTTTCTTTCTTCTTTTTATTTCTTTTTATTTCATTTTTCTTTCATTTTCTTTCTTTTTTTTTTCTCTTTTTTATTCTTTTTCTTCCTTTTTTTCTTTCTTTTTTTTTCTTTTGGCTGTAGAGTTTTATGTTAAAATATAAAATATGAATGTCTGAGGGGAAAAAAAACAAAAGAAAAAGAAGTCTCCCCAGCACTCATCACTGTATTCAGAGATTCATAGAATGGGTTGGGCTGGGTTGGAAGGGATCTCAGAGATCATTTAGTTCAAATCCCCCTGCCATGGGCAGGGACACCTCCCAACCTTGAGCATAGGTTGCTCAAGGCCTCATCCAGCCTGGCCTTCAACATCCCCAGGAGGGAGGCAGCCACAGCCTCCCTGGCCAACCTGTGCCAGTGTCTCCTCAGGCTGCACCAGGGGAGGTTTAGGCTGGAGGTTAGGAGGAAGTTCTACACAGAGAGAGTGATTGCCCATTGGAATGGGCTGCCCGAGCAGGTGTTGGAGTCACCATCACTGGAGGTGTTCAGGAGGAGACTTGATAGGGTGCTTGGTGCCATGGTTTAGTTGATTAGGTGGTATTGGATTATAGGTTGGACGCAATGATCTTGAGGGTCTCTTCCAACCTGGTTTGGTCTATTCTATTCTATTCTATTCTATTCTATTCTATTCTATTCTATTCTATTCTATTCTATTCTATTCTCCTCACCCTGCTCTCAGGAATTTCTTCCTCATCTCCAGTCTCAATCTCCCCTCTCCCAGCTCAAAGCCATTGCTTCTTGTTCCATCACTCCCAGCTGTGGCCGGTTGACGTTGCCCCCTTAAGAAAGGGAACATGGTGGACGGAAGTTGGTAAACGGAAGGAATAGTCTAAACTAATTTCATTGGACGAGTGGGAGGAAGCACTTTATGAGATGGGACTATACTGAGTTTCTCCAGCACCTTATCTTCAGTCTTGCTTCCGTCTTTGCTCCGTGCAGCAGCTTTCTGTGCTGGGCTTTCTGCCAAGGCCTCGGCCTTGAAAACCAGATAACAGGCCTGTATACTAACTCCCTTCCAATTAACACAAAACTGCTTTTAACTTCTTTCTTTCGCTCTCTCTCTCTTCTAACCTAATCTGGGGAAAGGGGGGAGAGAGGGGAAAGAGGAGGTGGGGAACCCCCCTCTCTGCCGAGAGGGGTTTACTCTCATTTCTGTGTTACTCTGTTGTATATCTTTGTATATATTGTAGATATTGTAAATTTGTAAATATCTCCCTGCAAACCCTACATCGCTTTGTAAATATAGCTCCACTGCTTTGCTAATTCAGCTTGCGAGTTTTTTTTTTCCTTTCCCTTCAATTTTTTTTTCCCTTTTACCTTACAAGGGGGAAGGGAGGAGGCTTCTCAGCCTTATCCTTCCAACCCACCACATTTTTTTTTTATTGGCGTACCCAACGTGCGGCAGATAATTAGTTTAATTTATTATCTGATTGATTTAGTGTTTTCCAGCTGAATTAGCAAACATGAAGGTATTGTGGTTTGTGGAGCGATTGTTCTTTTCAATTTTTGGGGCTCTGGTTTACAGGTATTGTTTGGGTTTGATTTTGGATTACCTGGGTAAATATTTGGTGCGGACAATTTATATGTGGGTTATGTATAGAGTTAAATTATGGTATGGAAAATGTATTAATTTATTATGGCCAGTGAGATACAGGAATGTTACCTCCACCACTCTCCCAATTGAGATAAAGAGTTTTAAGATTCCGCCTGAGGAGACAGTAACTTTAGGTGATGCCTGGGATCCAAAGGTGATTTATTTGATGTGTATAATTCTGCTGCTGGTGATAACTAATGTGTATTCTCTGTATTCCTGGCGTCGGGAGAAAAAGGTGTCCAGAGCTTGTTTTGTTATTAAAACTAGATCAAAAAGAAAACGCCGTGGCTCTCGATCAGTCCCAGAGTCATCTAGTGATGAGGACTGTGGAGAACCTGTGTCAGTCAAAAAGAAGGCTAAAAAGTTAATTGGTAAAGCAGCTCTAAATGACTTTGCGGATTCTAGCAAGCAGCCAGGGGCATCGGCTGGTATCAACATGGCGCCTACTCCTTCTCCCACTCCTTCTCCTTCTTCTTCTCCGTCGGCCATTAACGGAGCAACGTCACTTCCACCCACTCCCTCAGTGGGACCGGAAGTCACTGCCCCAGCAGCTGATTTATCTCAGGACCTGTCAGCTTCTATTAAGGTGGCTGTAAATTCAAACACAGCTCCAGTTAAGGTGGCTCCTTTAAAGACTAGAGCTGGAAAGGCCAAAGATGGAGAAGAAGAGGAGGAGACTGATCCTGGTGAGGGGCCCTCTACTCTAAAAGATCCTGCTCAGGAGGAAGAGAAGGTTTGTTTTAAAGATCTAGCTAACCTAGTGAGATCAAAGCAGGATAGAGATGAAGCTAGGAAAGCAGCTGGCAAAGGTGGTTCTCAGCTTAAAGAGATCCTTAGGAGAATGACAGCAGGATTTTATGGGCAAAGAATTCAGGGAGATGAAGATGAAGATGACATCACGGACTGTTCTTCGCCAAGGGAGGAATTGCGTAATGTCCGTAAAGATTTCACCAGGGCAGATAAGGAGCCAGTTCTAGCTTGGCTTAGTAGGTGTTATGATACAGGTGCTTCAGCTCTAACAGTTGGAGACAAGTCAGCAGCTCAGTTAGGAACTCTCTCAAGGGACAATGGAATAGATAGACATCTAGGCGAAGCTCTCGGTAAGGTTAATCTGTGGATACGCCTTTTAATAGCGGTTGCCCTGAGATACCCTTCCCGAGATGATCTTCCCTGGAATCCTAAACCCTGGACTACCATAGATGAGGGAATTAAGCGCTTGAGAGAATTTGCTGTTAGAGAGCTACTCTATGGTGAACATGAAACTATGAATCCTGATGACGTTCCTGTGGGTATTGGTCTTGCTAAAAAGATCATCAAACTTGCTCCTTCTAATTATGCAAACATTCTGGCAAGCAGAATTGTGTCAAGAAGTTATGGTGGAGCTTCTCCCACGGTTGGCCAATTCAGTGATCAAATGAGACAATTGGAGGATAGCATGACACGTGGTTCTTTGGTTTCAGCCATTGAAACTCTGTCTGGAAAAATTGAAAATTGCATGAAGGATCTAAAAGATTCCATATACCAATTGGCACAGAAGGATAATTTCAATTCTTCCTCCAGGTGGGTACAAGTCTCATCTGTGAGGAATACACGTCCTCCAAGGAGGTCATTCCAAAACAGGACATTCCAAAACAGGTCATTCCAAAACAGACCACCAAGGCAATCACGTAGAACTATTTGGATAACTCTGCGTGATCAGTTTGGTGAGAACATGAACCGCTGGGATGGCCAACCAACTTCTAATCTTTTCAGGAGGCTGAGGGAATTGCAAAGTGGCAGAACCCGAGGTAGCAATACCAGAAGGGTAGCTGTTACTTCCACAGTTCCCCAGAACAACTCTTATGGCTCCAACAGTGGCTCCAGTTATAACATGCAAAGTTATAACCCTGCACAATATGTGCAATGCACATGTGCGCATGTTCCCCATAACTAGGGGTGTCCTGCCTCCCGCCAGGGGGAGGAGAGGGATAACAGAGATAACAGAATCTATTGGGATGTGTACATCCAGTGGCCTGGCACTTCACAATTTCGGAAGTACAGGGCCTTGGTTGACACAGGAGCTCAGTGCACCATAATACCATCAAATTATCAGGGATCAGAGTCTATAACTATTCTGGGAGTCACTGGTGGATCTCAAGAGTTAAGTAAGGTAGAGGTTAATATAAGTCTAACTGGTAAACAATGGAGGAAGCATACAGTTGTGACCGGACCTGATGCACCTTGTATTTTGGGAATTGATTTTCTGAGAGAAGGGCGTTTCAAAGACCCTAGAGGTTACAAATGGGCTTTTGGAGTAGCTTCTATAGAAATTGATGGACAAAAATTGAAGCTATCTGCCAGACCTGAACTTTCTGATGAATCTGCAGTTGTAGGACAACATAAGATACAGGACATTAAATTGCCGGTTGCTTCTCAGACTGTGCATCACAGACAATACAGAACCAACCGTGACTCTTTGTTGCCCATTCAGAATCTGATTCGTCAGTTGGAAAGTCAGAAAGTCGTCAGCAAAACTCATTCACCTTTCAACAGTCCAGTGTGGCCTGTGCGGAAGCAGAATGGAGACTGGCGTCTGACAGTAGACTACCGAGCCCTAAATGAAGTGACACCACCCATGAGTGCAGCAGTGCCAGACATGATGGAACTGCAGTATGAGCTGGAATCCAAGGAGGCCAAATGGTATGCTACCATAGACATTGCTAATGCATTTTTCTCTATTCCCATAGCAGAGGAATGCAGGCCTCAGTTTGCTTTCACCTGGAGAGGAATCCAGTACACTTTCAACAGGCTGCCAATGGGCTGGATCCACAGCTCAAGCATCTGTCATGCAGTGATCCACGATGCTCTGGAGAAAGGAGGTGCTCCAGAACACATCCAGTTCATCGATGATATCATCGTCTGGGGTAAAACTGCTGGGGAAGTCTTCAAGAAAGGTAACAAAATCATTGACATTCTTCTGAATGCAGGTTTTGCCATCAAACGAGACAAGGTAAAAGGACCTACCACAGAGATTCAGTTTCTAGGAGTGAAGTGGCAGGATGGACGCCGACACATTCCAGTGGATGTGGTAAATAGAGTCTCTACCATGGCAAGTCCCACAAACAAGCAAGAGACCCTACGTTTCTTGGGGATAGTGGGATTTTGGAGACTGCACATTCCTGGATACAGTCAGATTGTGAAACCTCTGTATGATGTGACTCGAAAGAGAAACCATTTCCACTGGGGACCTGAACAGCAAGCAGCCTTTGACCAGATAAAGCAAGAGGTAATTCAAGCAATGGGTTTGGGACCTGTCCGAGATGGTCCAGACATTAAGAACATTTTGTACACGGCTGCAAGTGACAATGGTCCAACCTGGTGCTTGTGGCAAAAAGCTCCAGGTGAGACACGTGGACGACCTCTTGGTTTCTGGAGTCGAGGTTACAGAGGTTCAGAGGCTAACTATACTCCAACAGAGAAAGAAATCTTAGCTGCCTATGAAGGAGTAAAAGCATCTTCTGAAGTGATTGGAACTGAATCACAACTTCTTCTAGCTCCCATATTACCAGTTTTGAATTGGATGTTCAAAGGCAAAGGATCCGCACCACATCATGCCACAGACTCAACCTGGTCCAAGTGGATGGCTCTGATAACACAGAGAGCTCGAATGGGAAATCTTGAAAGACCTGGTCTAGTGGAGGTGATCTCAAGTTGGCCTGAAGGCATCAACTGTGCCAAACCTCCAGAGGAGAAAGTAACTCGTGCTGAGGAAGCTCCTCCTTACAATGACCTTTCTGATGATGAAAAGAAATATGCTTTGTTCACAGACGGTTCCTGTCGTCTTGTTGGAAACAAGCGAAGGTGGAAGTCCGCAGTGTGGAGTCCAACACGCCGAGTTGCAGAAGCAAAAGATGGAGAAGGAGAATCCAGTCAGTTCGCAGAGGTAAAAGCTGTCCAGCTAGCTCTCGACGTGGCTGAACGTGAGAGATGGCCAAAGCTTTATCTCTACACCGACTCATGGATGGTAGCCAATGCTCTATGGGGTTGGCTAAAGAACTGGAAGAAGAGTGGTTGGCAGAGAAAAGGAAAACCCATTTGGGCAGCCAACCTGTGGCAGGACATTGCTGATCGAATCGAGAGAATTCCAGTGAAAGTGAGACACATCGATGCTCACATTCCTAAGAGCAAAGCTACTGAGGAACAACAACACAACCATCAGGCAGATCTAGCTGCAAGAGTTTCTCAAGTAGACATGGACTCTAATCTTGATCTCGACTGGAAACACCGAGGTGAGATATTCTTAGCTCGGTGGGCTCACGATTCATCAGGACATCAAGGCAGAGATGCAACATACCAATGGGCTCGTGACAGATCCATAGACATTTCCATGGATGCTATCACGCAAGTCATCCATGACTGTGACATTTGTGCTGCTATTAAGCAGGCAAAACGACTTAAGCCCTTGTGGCATGGTGACAGATGGTCTAAGTACAAGTATGGTGAAGCTTGGCAAATTGACTACATCACTCTACCACGTTCTCGTTCTGGTAAGCAATACGTGCTTACTATGGTAGAGGCAAACACTGGATGGTTGGAAACTTATCCAGTTCCACATGCAACTGCACGCAACACCATTCTCGGTCTGGAGAGACAGATCCTGTGGAGACACGGAACTCCAGAGAGGATTGAGTCAGACAACGGAACTCATTTCAAGAACAACCTTGTAAAGAGCTGGGCAAAAGAGCACGGTATTGAGTGGATATTCCACATTCCCTACTATGCACCAGCTTCAGGGAAGATTGAACGCTACAATGGTTTGTTGAAGACCACTCTCAAAGCCATGGGAGGTGGATCTTTGAAAAACTGGGAAAAACATTTAGCACAAGCAACCTGGCTGGTAAATAGTAGAGGTTCAGTGAACCGAGCTGGACCTGCACATTCAGATTTGCTACGGAAAGTAGAAGGTGATAGAGTTCCTGTTGTTAGAGAAAAGAATCTGTTAGGTAAAACTGTTTGGGTATTTTCTCCCTCAGGAGAGGCTAAACCTGTCCGAGGGGTGGTTTCAGCTGAAGGTCCGGGTCACACTTATTGGGTAATGCAAGAGAATGGTGAAATTCAGTGTATTCCACAAAGAAATTTAACTTTAGCTGAAAGAGGTTAATTTCGAACTGTTGTACAGCTACATCGCGTCCAGAGGAAGAATCAATGAGGAATCTACGGTGCACGAACCCTGAGATCCCTGAGAGCCCTGAGTCAACTAAGAGACCCTGAGATTCCCTGTTTCCCTTTTCTTCGCTTCGTCAGTGAAGAAATGAACTGTTTTCCATTTTTCTCATTTTCTGATTTCCTTGGACTTTTGAATCATCTACATCTGAGCATAGCCGGAATGGACTATGAACTTTACTCACGAACTGTAAATATCGTTTTGGATTAGATGGACAGTATGAACAGCCAATGAAATTGTTTAGAAGGGGTGGACTGTGGCCGGTTGACGTTGCCCCCTTAAGAAAGGGAACATGGTGGACGGAAGTTGGTAAACGGAAGGAATAGTCTAAACTAATTTCATTGGACGAGTGGGAGGAAGCACTTTATGAGATGGGACTATACTGAGTTTCTCCAGCACCTTATCTTCAGTCTTGCTTCCGTCTTTGCTCCGTGCAGCAGCTTTCTGTGCTGGGCTTTCTGCCAAGGCCTCGGCCTTGAAAACCAGATAACAGGCCTGTATACTAACTCCCTTCCAATTAACACAAAACTGCTTTTAACTTCTTTCTTTCGCTCTCTCTCTCTTCTAACCTAATCTGGGGAAAGGGGGGAGAGAGGGGAAAGAGGAGGTGGGGAACCCCCCTCTCTGCCGAGAGGGGTTTACTCTCATTTCTGTGTTACTCTGTTGTATATCTTTGTATATATTGTAGATATTGTAAATTTGTAAATATCTCCCTGCAAACCCTACATCGCTTTGTAAATATAGCTCCACTGCTTTGCTAATTCAGCTTGCGAGTTTTTTTTTTCCTTTCCCTTCAATTTTTTTTTCCCTTTTACCTTACAAGGGGGAAGGGAGGAGGCTTCTCAGCCTTATCCTTCCAACCCACCACACCAGCCCTTGTCAAAAGTCCCACCCCTGGCTCACCACCCTCTTGCTGAAGAACTTCTTCCTCAGCTCTAGTCTAACCCTGCTCTGCCTCAGCTCCAAACGATTCCCCCTTGGCCTGGCTCCAGACCCCCTCAGGAGAAGTCTCTCTGCAGCCTTCCTGTAGGATCCCTTCAGGTCCTGGCAGGCAGCTCAGAGGTCCCCCTGGAGTTTCCTTTTCTCCAAGCTGAACACCCCCAGCTCCCTCATCCTGTCCTCATAGCAGAGGTGCTGCAGCCCTGGGCTCACCTTTGTGGCCCTCCCCTCGGTGACAATCAGACACCTAAATTCCTGGGTTATTTTACATTTTATTTGGGTTTATATTTAATTCTTTGATGGAAAGCTGTCTGCTGGCTCTGCATTACAACAACTGCCAGCTTGTGCTTCCCAGCTGAGCCTATGGAGGAATAATGTTAGGAAATTAATTCCAGAAGCAGGGAGGAGGGGGGGTGGAGGGGAAATATGAAAGAAAAAACAAAATCCTCTCCCACTGTTGCAGTTCCTCCAGGTTGGTGGATTTGGGGTATAATAATCTATTTCTTTCTTTTTGGAAAGTCATGTATTTTGTATGAGTTGGCGATGCACTGCAAGTCTTTGGGCTACAGAAATAGAAAGGAAAGAGGATGAAGTGTTGCACATCCTGAGATATGAAGCAATCATTCAAATGCAGCCTGCAGTAAGTCACTAAACCTCTCTCCTCTGTTGAGGCAACCCAAGGGTGGGATATTCATGCAAAAAAAAAAACCCAACCCATCCAAAACCACAATGAAATATGGATTTGGTGCATGTGAAGGACCATTTTTGCTTCCTGGATTTCAAAATGTGCTTTAAATGTATTGCTAAGTCCTTGCTGAATGGTAGGGCTTGGAAGGGACCTCCAAAGATCCTCCTGTCCAGCCCCAGCCCCTCCCTTGGGGATCTATTAATGGTGGTGAGAAAAAGAACATCATGGACGGCTTTTCATGGATCCATGGAATGGATTGGGTTGGAAGGGACCTGAAAGCTCCATCCAGTTCCAACCCCCTGCCATGGGCAGGGATACCTCCCACCAGCCCAGGCTGCTCAAGGCCTCATCCAGCCTGGCTTTGAACACCTCCAGGGAGGAGGAATCCATAGCCTCCCTGGGCAACCTGTGCCAGTGTCTCCCCAGCCTCACTGCCAAGAATTTCTTCCACATCTCCAGCCTCAATCTCCCCTCTTCCAGCTTCAATCCATTTCTTCTTGTCCTACCACAACAAACCCTGCAAAACAGCTTTGTAGAGAAGTACCTGGGAGTGCTGGTGGACAGCAAACCTTCCAAAACCCACCTGGACACATTCCTGCATGGCCTGCCCTAGGTGACCATGCTTTGGCAGGGGGGGTGGACTGCATCATGGGCTGCCCAGGGAGGTGCTGGAATCACCATCCCTGGAGGTGTTTAGGAAGAGCCTGGATGAGGCACTTGGTGCCATGGTTTAGTTGATCAGATGGTGTTGGGTGATAGGTTGGACTTGATGATCTCAAAGGTCAGTTCTGTTCTATTCTATCTCCAACCTTATCATTTTTTGTTTCTGTGATGCCTTTGGAGCCTTCTTCTGGCACAAGCTCCTTGCAGAGATCATTAGGAGGTTGTCACACCTCTGGATTTAAGCCTGAGGAGGGGAGACTGAGACTGGAGATGAGGAAGAAATTCTTGCCAGTGAGGCTGGGGAGACACTGGAGCAGGTTGCCCAGGGAGGCTGTGGCTGCCTCCTCCCTGGAGGTGTTCCAGGCCAGGCTGGATGAGGTCTTGAGCAGCCTGGGCTGGTGGGAGGTGTCCCTGCCCATGGCAGGGGGTTGGACCTGGATGATCTTGAGGGTCCCTTCCAACCCAACCCATTCCATGAGGAACTCTCCTTTCACTCCAATCTTTCCCAATGCACTTGAGCCACAGTTAAATCTTTCTGCATTTCCTCCTGACTTCTAAGGCAGTGGAGGGAAAGTGGAAGGCAAAACGAAAAGGAATGTTGTAAAAGCAGTAAAGCTGATGGAATATCACCAGGGACAAAGAGAATGTGGAGCAGAGCAACCTGGGCTGGTGGGAGGTGTCCCTGCCCGTGGCAGGGGGGTTAGAACTAAATGATCTCTGAGCTCCCTTTCAACCCAACCCATTCTATAAGTCTCTGAATACAACGATGAGTGCCGGAGAGACTTCAGCCCTGGCCACGGAAGCTGAATGCATGGCTCCTGGCTGGTGATTTATTCAGTTACAGAGAGCCCCTGCCTCTGCTCCGAGCACACAAAGGTGTGGAGCTGCCTATTGATTTCCCATTGTCTTTTTCACTTTGGAGCCTGATTGTGATCAGCGTGAGCTAAGTGTATTTCACTTGTGTGGAAGACGAGAAGTTTGTCTCTCTTAATGTAAATCAACAAAGATAAACTGATAGCAGAGCCACTGGAAAGAATCCTGTCTACCACATCGGACTAATCCTGTCTACCAATCCTGGATGCAAATCAGCTTGTGATTGCATCATGATAACGTCGGACTACAACAATGGACCTAACGACCCAGCCATCACGCTTTTTGGACAGGGTGGTTTCCGCCCATCAAGTACCTTGGGCAGGGTGATACGATGGTTTCCACCACCTGTGTAAAGGAATGTGGGAAGACTTGTCTGAATGGAGGGGGGGGGACGGAGGCCCCCCTCGCCTCCATCCAAAAATCTTGCCCACATACACAGCAATACACAGAAAGATTTCCGGGGGAACAGATACCTGGATTATTTCCTTGCCTCTGGAATACCTGACATACCAACACCTGCCTGAGGACTAAAAAACTGTATAAAAGACCTGAGTGACACTGTCAAGGAGGAAGAGAGAAGACGGCACCATAACATCACGGGGCAACGCAACGCATCTTGGACTCTCACCACCCCTGACCGTTGGTAATATAATCTCTTTCTGACTTTCTCCTTCTAATTCCTTCCCTCTTCTCCC
Organism: Melanerpes formicivorus; assembly: GCF_026170545.1. Lineage (NCBI taxonomy): Eukaryota > Metazoa > Chordata > Aves > Piciformes > Picidae > Melanerpes > Melanerpes formicivorus. The sequence goes on from NW_027142438.1 coordinate 1,838,643, forward strand.
CCTCTCTCTCCCTCTCTCTCTCTCCATTTTCTCCCTCTCCCTTCTTATGTCCACTTTATCTAATAAATAGTCTAGCTGTTGATACTTTGGCCTCGTTTGTGCCTTTAATTTCACAACACGGGAATATTTAAAAGAACTGTGTCTCCGGACCGAGACATCTAATGTCTCCGGACCTTGACAACTTGGTGTTTGAAACCTGCCTCATGCTGGCTTTATCAGGACAATCACCAGGCATTGTTTCTCTCCTTCTCCCTGAGTGACTGCTGCTCTTATAACCCAGAGGGCAGAATAATGAAACCATTTCCCCCATACACATTTTTTTCCCCAGGCAAATAAATGCAAGAGCTAAGAAATTTGAGATTAATTCTAGGCCTGTTCCTTTTTTGCAGCAGAACCCTTTTGAGGTGAGCCCGAGTGTTGTTGGGGTTTGTTTTGAGCAAGAGGGGACATGGGTCCCAGGAACACCTGTGCAATTCAGGCCTTGAAGAATTCTCTGTTGATAATATAGTGGCGGAGTAGGAGATGTGAGAAAGTGCTGATTGCTTGGTATGCTGAAGTCCAGCTGCCCCTGAGATGGGAGGCAAGCAAGATAAGGAGGAGGCGAGATCTGGGAAAGAGAGCAATTAGGCCGGATAGAAGAATTCCACAGAGTTGTGAAAACAATGATGTAACCTTTTAGAGAGCAACCAATAGTATGTTGCCAAGTGGGCATAATTATAGCAAACTGTATATAAGATGTGTCTAATGCTCAATAAAGTTGGAATCCGCTGATCAAATTGGTCGAATAAGCGGCCCCCTTCTTGCAGTACCCGAGGTGCTTGCTGAGCCAAGACACACTGGGCTCCTGCATCAATAAAAAGCAGAACAGGCTGCCTAGGGAGGTGGTGGAGTCCCCATTCCTGGAGGGGTTCCAGAAATGTGTGGCCATAGAATTTTGGGGACATGTTTGGCTGGGCATGGTGGTGTTGGGTTGATGGTTGGACTTGGTCTTAGAGGTCTTTTCCAGCCTTAGTGGTTCTCTGATTCTTAGGATGGAATCTGATGTCCTTTAGGCAGCTAAGTCCATAGGAGGGTTGGAAGGGACCTCAAGGATCATCCAGTTCCAACCCCCCTGCCATGGCCAGGGACACCTCACACTGCAGCAGGTTGCTCACAGCCACATCCAGCCTGGCTGCAAACACCTCCAGGGATGAGGCTTCCACCACCTCCCTGGGCAACCTGTGCCATGTTGCTGAGTCTCTAGAGAATCCTGTGTGCTTGCAAAGCAATGTTAATGGCTGCACAATAGAAACCACACCTCCTGACAACCACACACCTTGACAGCCTTCCAAGGTACCATGGAGAGGCTGGAGAGCTGGGCAGAGGGGAACCTCATCAATTTCAAGAAGGGCAAGTGTAGAGTCCTGCACCTGGGGAGGAATAACCTCCTGTAGGTGTGGAGAGAGCAGGCAGGGAACAGAATGTTCATTCTCTCTCTTTCCTGGAGGTGTTCAAGGCCAGGCTTGAGCAACCTGGGCTGGTGGAAGGTGTCCCTGCCCATGGCAGAGGGTTGGAACTGTATGATCTTTAAGGTGCCTTCCAAGCCAGACCATTCTGTGATGACTTTTTACCACATTACCCCAAAGCAGCTGGAGGTGCCTGTGTGGGTTTGGGTTTGTTTTTTTTTTTTTGCTGTGAGGCTGTGATCAGACATTGCTTAACTGCTTCTTTGTCAGAGCTTTAATAAAGAAATTTGAGACTCTCAGTCCTGTGACTTGGTTAAGTATCACCTTCCATCAAACTGCCTGCCTGCCTTTATGGATCACTGCCACACACCGAAGAGAAGCAGTTGCGGCAGCAGCAGATGGAGACATTTTCCTGCCAAACAGACGTCTGTGCCTCAGGTTATGCAAGGGACTGGCCCCGACATCAGCATCAGCAATTTCCTCATTACAGGCAGGCAGATACCCTTAGATGAAAGTCAGCCCCACCCCCGAGGGTGGCCATCACACAAGAGGATGTGGAACTTCCTATCTGAATGCCAGGATTGCCACTGAGTGCATGAACTGGCACAGCCCTGGCTGCACACACAGCCTGGCCTTTGCCAAGGTCATATTCCTCTTCCTGCACTAAGAAGTAATTTTCCCTCCTAATTTCATATCCAGACCCAAATCCCATCCCTGGGATCAGCTTCCTCTGCATTTTTCTTTTGTTGTTGTTGTTGCTGTTTTTCATGAGAAGTTGTTAATCCCTTCCGATGTGAGCAGCTTCTGGTGAAAGGAATCAGAGCAGTCAGCCTGAGTCTGCTGGTCCACATCCTGCACTGACCAGATCCTCATTTGAGCACCCAGAGACTTATAGAATGGTCAGGGTTGGAAGGGACCTCAAGGCTCAGCCAGTTCCAACCCCCCTGCCAGGGCCAGGGACACCTCACACTACAGCAGGTTGCTCACAGCCACATCCAGCCAGGCTGCAAACACCTCCAGGGATGAGGCTTCCACCACCTCCCTGGGCAACCTGTGCCAGTCTCTCACCACCCTCATGGGGAACAACTTCTTCCTCACATCCAATCTCAATCTCCCCACTTCTAATTTTGCTCCATCCCCCCCAGTCCTGTCACTCCCTGACACCTTCAGAAGTCCCTCCCCAGCTTTCTTGGAGCCTCCTTCAGATACTGGAAGGCCACAATTAGGTCACCTCGGAGCCTTCTCTTCTCTAGACTGCACAACCCCAACTCCCTCAGTCTGTCCTCATAGCAGAGCAGCTCCAGCCCTCTGCTCATCCTTGTGGCCCTTCTCTGGACACCTTCCAGCACCTCCAGATCCTTCCTGGCACAGGGGCTCCAGAACTGGACACAGAGCTCCAGCTGTGGTCTCAGCAGAGTGGAGCAGAGGGGCAGAATCACCCAGCTCTGCTCTGTCCAAGCAGCATCCTGAAGTGGCTGTGCTGGAAATATTTTAACCCACCCATCACTGATAGGGTTTGGAAGGGACCTCTGGAGGTCATCTAGTCAAACCCCCCTGCTGCAGCACTCACCCAGACTAAACCACACAGGAACACATTCAGGCAGGTTTGGAAAGCCACCAGAGCAGGAGACTCCACAACCTCCCTCAGCAGCCTGCTCCAGGGCTCCAGTAGCCTCACACCAAAGTGAAATTCCCTGTGTTCTAGCTGCTGCCCTTTGTCCTGTCACTGAGAACCACTGGAAAGAGCCCAGCCCCATCCTCACGACCTCTACCCTTTAGCTATTGATCAGCTCTGAGAAGATCTCCTCTCAATCTATCCTTCCCCAGGCTAAACAGCCCCAGGGTTCTCAGCCTCTCCTTGTGAGAGAGGTGCTCCGGTCTCCTAATCCTGTTCCTCTCGAGCTGGGCAGCTGTCGTAGTTTGGGCTGGGTGTCCTCTGCTACAGGGGTGTTTCCTGTGTCCAGAAGTCCAGCCCAGTGGGTGGACACAGGAAATTAGGTTATTTCCTACCATGATCCTTTGCACCACTATAAGTTTCACGGCGGGGTCTGGCACTTCCTCTTTCCTTCCTGCCTGCCACCTGGTAACTGGGGGAGAGATCTCCCAGCCATGGGCCTGGCTAGGCCCAAGGCCACGGGGGGATGGGCAGTCTCAGATCTGGCCAGCTGAGACTAGCCTAGCAGTGGGGGGGGGGGGGGGGGAAGGAGGAGCCCTGGGGGTTTTGGGTGCACCTTCAGGTGGGGATGGGATCTTTCTGGGTCTGTTTTGGGGTTTTTCCTTGTCACTGTGTTTCTAGTTCTCTGCAAGCACTCACTGTTCTCTATTTAAACTTTCCATCACTTTTGCAATCCGTTTGTCTGAGTCTTCATTTCTGCGCGTGGTGGGGAGGGGGTCTGCCCCAACCCATTACAGCAGCCCAGAACTGGCCACAATGCTCCAGGTGTGGCCTCAGTAGGGCAGAGTAGAGGGGAAGGAGAACCTCCCTTCACCTGCTGACCACTCTCCTCTTCACATAGGCCAAGATACCATTGATCTCCCTGGCACCAAGAGCACAGGATTGGATGTCAAGAAGAAGTTGTTCCCCATGAGGGTGGTGAGAGACTGGCACAGGTTGCCCAGGGAGGTGGTGGAAGCCTCATGCCTGGAGGTGTTTGCAGCCAGGCTGGATGTGCTCTGAGCAACCTGGTCTGGTGTAAGGTGTCTTCAATCTTTTGGTGCCATGATCTATTTGATTGGATAGGCTTGGGTGATCAGTTGGACTTGATGATCTTGGAGGTCTCTTCCAACCTGGATGATTCTGTGTGTCCCTGCACATAGCAGGGGGATTGGAACTGCATGATCCTTGAGGTCCCTTCCAACAATGACAATTCTATGCTCCCTCAATGGTCATCTTACTGTCCCCCAGCACTGCCAGGTTCTTCTCTGCAGAGCTGCTCCCCAGCAGGTCAAGCCCTCATCTCTCCTGGTGCAGGGCACTATTCTTGCCTAGGTGCAGTGTCCTTGTTGGACTTCCTGAGGTTCCCCTCTAGGAAGCTCTCCAGCCTGGCCAGAAAACCACCAACAAGACATCACTTTAGAACCCCAATTAAGGGAATCACTGCCAATGAATTTTACACCAGAAGAGCAGGGAGGCCTGGTGGAGGTCTGGACGCCGCTCCTTGTGTGCCCTTTCTTCAGCACAAGAGAAAGAACCAAACCAACTGCTGGGTGGTTGTGTCTTTTATTATTATTTCTTATAAAGCCCAAACTTCCTCAGACACTGCAGGACTGCTCTGGAGAACATTCTGACAAACTGAATGCAAGGAACCAGGAGCAATTTAATTATAATTTTGTGCGTATGGAGGTTTGGCAGATGGCAAATATCTTTTGCTGCAAGAAGCAATCCTTGCAGAAGAGGGGAGAGGCACAAAGTTCAGATGGTTTCTCTCCTTTCTGGTTTTGTTTTCCTCTGGCTGATGGCAAGGAGAGCTGGGAGTGGCGCTAGGAGACCTGGCAAAGAAAGGCTCCAAGGTGGGCAAGGCTTAGTTGTAGGCTGGGGGCTCTCGGTTGCCCTCCTGCTAATCAGGCACTGCAAATTCTACCAGGGGTGTTCACACTTCGAGGGTGGCAGATGAGAGCATTTTAGATAATGCCAATAATAAGTTGTTTGCACAAGGCTGAGAATCCTCTAAACATCTGTCAGAAGTTTGGTTGCTTTTTTGTTGGTTTGTTGAGGTTTTCTTTTCCCCTTTATTTTTCTTCCTTCTGCTAGAGACAAAAATGCTTTCCTGGAACCATGTCTTGGCTTGGAGAATGCCATCCTGTTTTCCATGACATCAGCAGCATCAATCTGGAGTGTGAAGCAGGGTAGAGATTGCAAGGATCCCACCTGGGGGAGATTTAGGTTCTCACTGCAGTTCTGTGCAGCACTGCAGGACACCTCTGTGTTCATAGATTGAGAAAATGGGTTGGGTTGGAAGGGATGTCAGAGATCATCCAGTTCCAAACCCCTGCCGTGGGCAGGGACACCTCCCACTAGCCCAGGTTGCTTATCCAGCCTGGCCTGGAACACCTCCAGGGAGGGGACATCAACAGCCTCCCTGGGCAGCCTGTGCCAGGCTCTCCCCACCCTCACTGGCAAGAATTTCTTCCTCATCTCCAGTCTCAATCTCTCCTCTTCCAGCTTCAACCCATTCCCTCTCATCTCTCATCCACTCTCAGCCCTTGTAATATCCCTCCTGTAGCCTCTTCAGGTATTGGAAGGGTTCTCTAAGATCTCCCTGGAGCCTTCTCTTCTCCAGGCTGAACAGCCCCAACTCTCTCAGTCTGTCCCCTAGGGCAGGTTCCGCAACCCTCTGCTCATCTTCATGGCCCTCTGTGAATGGGGTTTGGGTTTATCTGAATCTCTCAGGCACCCTGACCTTCAGCTTGAATTTTCCTGGAGAGGCTGAGGGAGCTGGGGTTGCTTAGCCTGGAGAAGAGGAGGCTCAGGGGAGACCTTCTTGCTTTCTACAACCACCTGAAGGGAGGTTATAGCCAGGTGAGGGTTGGTCTCTTCTGCCATCTCTTCTCCCAGGCACCCAGCACCAGAACAAGAGGACACAGTCTCAAGCTGTGCCAGGGGAGGTTTAGGCTGGAGGTAAGGAGGAAGTTCTTCCCAGCAAGAGAAATTGGCCCTTGGAATGTGCTGCCCAGGTAGGTGGTGGAGTCACCATCCCTGGAGGTATTTAGGAAGAGCCTGGATGAGGCACTCAGTGCCATGGTTGAGTTGATCAGATGGTGTTGGGTGGTAGGTTGGACTGGATGATCTCTGAGGTCTTTTCCAACCTGGTTAATCCTATTCTATTCCAAGCTGTATGGCAGTGCCTGAAGAGAAGCCAACCTCCAAACACAAGACAACTTTCTTCCTCCCTTGGAAACGCTCCCAGGTGCTCCTGAGCAGCTCTCTCCACCACTCACTGTGCCCTTCACCTTTCTTGCAACCAGCAATCCCTGTTGAGCTGCAGCAAAAGTTTTGTCTTTATTTTTAGCAGAGCTGCAGAGTGTTGGATGCTGGGGACAGCTGGAGTGTGTGGTATGTGGCAGGCTATTTATTCTCTTCACTCTGAGGAAGCAGCAGATGGGTGACTACTTGATGAAATCCAAGCCCATGGATGGCATCTTCTAGATGTTGACCACATGATTCTGCCCAGCTCTGACACGAAGAACCTATTCCTCTGTGCCCACTTTTGTGGGTTTTTTTTTCCCCCAAGTCTGCTTGAGATGTGCTGGTCCCAGCAACCTGCTGAGCTGCTGATTCACATCTGCCCTGCTTCCCTGATGGAATGAGGGAGATGGGCTTCAAAGCAACGACTGAGAGATTTTCATATAATTTTCAGGGCTTTCTGCTGCATTTATAAACATGCAAGGGGGCTGGCAGTCACTTCATTTCAGGGAAGGTGGTGAAATGCTTGGATGGCAGCATGCTCATAAATATATCAGCAGCCTGGTCTAGGTGAACCTGCTTTGGCAGGGAGGTTGGGCTAGAGGATCTCCAGAGCTTCCTTCTAACCCACATCCTCCTGTGATTAAAAAGGCACAGCAATGTGGCACCTGTAAGAGAAAGAGGAGGAGAGGACAGTGCCAACCCTTGTCAAGCCCCTCTACTATGCCCTGGTGTCCAGGGAGTATTATGTCCAGTTCTGGACTCCTCAGTTCAAGAGGGACAGGGAACTACTGGAGAGAGTCCAAAGGAGGGACACAAAGGCAAGGAGGGGACTGGAGCATCCTATTCAATATCTTTATTGATGATCTGGAGGAGGGGATTGAATCCATCAGCAGTAGATTTACAGATGACACAAAGTTTGGGGCTGGTGTTGATCTGCTAAAAGGGTAGGAGAGCTCTGCAGAGGGACCTTGCCAAGCTGGACAGATGGGCAGAGTCCAACAGGATGTCATTTAACAAGTCCAAGTGCTGGGTGCTGCACTTGGGTCTGTGACCGTTTGAGGCTGTTCCTTTAAGGAAGGGGACATTGTGGTGGAATGTTTGTAAACGAAAGATGGATCTAAACTAATTTCATTGGTGGAGAGGCAAAAGCACTGCCTTAAGTTTGATTCCCAGTGGGACTAGTCTCAGTTGTTCTTCGTTTTCTTCCTTGCAGCAGCTCACAGCTTTCTGGGCTTTCAGCCAGGCTTCACCTGCTTTCCAATTAACAACTGTTTTTTTTTCCTCTCTCTCTTTCTAACCCTCTCTGGAGGAAAGGGGAGAGAAGGGGGATACAGGGGTGGGGAACCCCCCTCAGCAGAGGAGGGAACTCTCATCTCTGTGCTACTTTGTTGTATATTTCTTTAAATATTGTAAATACTGTAAATTCTGTACATAAACCTGCATTTCCTAAACTGCTTTGTAAATATACAGCACCCACTCCTTTGCTAATCCAGCTGTGCATTTTTTTTTTTCATTTCAATTTTCTTCCCTCTACTCACAGGGGGGGGAAAGGGCCCGGCCTTTCCCCCAACCCTACGACAGGGTCACAACAACCCCAGGAAGTGCTACAGGCTGGGGTCAGAGGGGCTGACAGCAGCCAGGAAGAAAGGGACCTGGGGGTAGTGGTGGACAGCAGCTGAACATGAGCCTGCAGTGCGCCCAGGTAGTGAGGAAGGCCAAGGGCATCCTGGCCTGCATCAGGAACAGTGTGGCCAGCAGGAGCAGGGAAGTCCTTGTGCCCTGTGCTCAGAACTGGTTAGGCCACACCTTGAGTTCTGTGTCCAGTTCTGGGCTCCTCAGGTTAGGAAAGATGTTGAGCTGCTGCAAGGTGTCCAGAGAAGGGCAACAAAGCTGGGGAGGGATCTGGAGCACAGCCTTGTGTGGAGATGCTGAGGGAGCTGGGGTTGCTTAGCCTGGAGAAGAGAAGGCTCAGGGGAGACCTTCTTGCTCTCTCCAACTCCCTGAAGGGAGGTTGTAGCCAGGTGGGGGTTGGTCTCTTCTGCCAGGCAAGCAGCACCAGAACAAGAGGACACAGTCTCAAGCTGTGCCAGGGGAGGTTTGGTCTGGAGGTGAGGAGAAAGTTCTTCCCAGCAAGAGAGATTGGCCATTGGAATGTGCTGCCCAGGGAGGTGGTGGAGTCACCATCCCTGGAGATGTTCAAAAAAGGCTTGGATGTGGCACTGAGTGCCATGGTTTAGTAGTCAGGAGGTGTTAGGTAATAGGTTGGATTTGATGATCTTTGAGGTCTTTTCCAACCTGGTTGATTCCATGAGTCTACGATTCCATGATCTCTCTTGGCCTTCCAGTACCTGAAGAGGGCCACAGAAAATCTGGAAAGGGACTCTTAGAGCCTGCAGTGAGAGGACAAGGGGCAAGGGTTTGAAACTTGAGCAAGGTAGGTTTGGGTTGGACATTAGGAAGAAGTTCACAGGTTGCACAGAAAAGTTGTGGATGCCTCATCTCTGGAAGTGTTAAAGATCAGGTGGGCTGAGGCTTTGAGAGGGGGTAAGACACCTCAGAGAGAGCATTGGTGTCGTTGTAAATCAAACTGCAAGCAGCCTGGGCTAGTGGGAGTCGTTCCTGGGCTGCCTTTGGATGGTCTAAGCAAACTAGGCTAGTGAGAAGCATCCCTGCACATGGCAGAGGAGCTGGAACTGGATGATCTTTAAGCTGCTGTCGAGGGTTGGGGGAAAGGCCGGGCCTTCTCCCCCCCCCGTAAGTAAAGGGAAGAAAATTGAAAGGAAAAAAAAAATGCACAGCCAGATTAGCAAAAGGAATGTGCTGTATTTACAAAGCAGTTTAGGGAATGCAGGGAAATATATACAGAATTTACAGTATTTACAATATATACAGAAATATACAACCAAGTGACACAGAAATGAGATTTCCCTCCTCTGCTGACGGGGGTTCCCCACCTCTGTATCCCCTTTCTCTCCCCTTTTCCCCAGAGAGGGTTAGAAAGAGAGAAAGAGAGCAAATGTTAATTAAAAGCCGTTAGGCGGTTATGTGTTAGAAGAGGCCTTATCTCTTCAGTCAGTCTGGCCGAAAGCCCAGAAAGCTGCGAGCTGCAAGCCACCGAAGGAGGGAAAGAAAAACTGAGAGTAGTCCCACTGGGAATCAAAACTTAAGGCAGTGCTTCTGCTTCTCCACCAATGAAATTAGTTTAGACCTGTCTTTTGTTTATAAACATTCGGCCATAGTGTCCCTTTGTTAAAGGCACCGCCTCAAACGGTCACAGCTGCCTTCCAAGCCAAGCCATTCCATGGTTCTATGATCTTCAGAGGTTGCTTCAAACCCCTAACATTATGTGAAGCTACTTATTTCTGCTCAGTCAGAGAAGGTGCTGAGACCTGAAGGAGTTTGAATCTGACAGAAGCTGTCCCTATACATAAGGAAGGAAGGAATGATAGAAAAGAAAGTGCATTCGCCTCTCATCCTGCTCAACATACATACACAGAATGCCTTGGGTTGGAAGGGACCTTAAAGATCTAGTTCCAGCCACTCTGCCATGAGCAGGGGCACCTTCCACTAGCAGAGATATCCACAGTGGGGCTGTGAGAGCTCCATGCTCAACAATGCTCAGATGATGATTGCTGCTTTGACTCGATGATCTTACAGGTCTTTTCCAACTGAACCAATTTCATGATTCAATGACTCAGTGACTCCATGACTCTGTAATTCTATGATTCTATGGTTAAATGTTTCCTTGATTCCATGATTCTATGATTCTGTAATTCTATGATTTGATGGTTAAATCACAGAATCATAGAATCAACCAGGCTGGAAGAGACCTCCAAGATGCTCATCCAGTCCAACCTATCACTGAGCCCTATCCAATCAACTAGACCATGGCACTCAGTCCCCTCTTAAACACCTCCAGTGATGGTGACTCCACCACCTCCCTGGGCAGCACATTCCAATGGACAATCTCTCTTGCTGGGAATAAATTTCTCCTCACCTCCAGCCTAAACCTACCCTGGCACAGCTTGATACTGTGTCCTCTTGTTCTGGTGCTGCATGCCTGGGAGAAGAGACCAAGCCCCACCTGGTTACAACGTCCCTTCAGGTAGTTGGAGAGAGCAAGAAGGTCTCCCCTGAGCCTCCTCTTCTCCAGGCTAAGCAACCCCAGCTCCCTCAGCCTCTCCTCACAGGGCTGTGCTCCAGACCCCTCCCCAGATTTCTAGCCCTTCTCTGGACAACTCCCAGCAAGTCTTTAATTCCATATTTCCATGATTCTATGACCCTATGGTAAAATGTTTCTTTAATTCCATGATTCCATCCTATCCTATCCTATCCTATCCTATCCTATCCTATCCTATCCTATCCTATCCTATCCTATCCTATCCTATCCTAATTGTTTCTTTAATTCTATGACTCCATGGTTCCCTGTCTCTGTCACTCCACGGTTCCATGTCTCTGTGACTCTATGGTTCCCTGTGGCAATGCCAGCGATGAGCAGTGTGAGCAATCTGGCAGTGCAGGCCTAGAGCCTGACATGGTGGTAGGCCATGCTCAGCATAAATGCAGAGCCAGCTAGCAGTGTAGCAAAACAGTGCTGTGCCTGCAGTATGTAACTAAAACAAGACACTGGTAGCTATAAACATGGACAGTTATCTTGGGGCAACAGGACATGCACCTGCATCAACAAACCTCATTGTGTCATTAGTAGTTGGACCAATAATCTATAATAGTGCAATGTGTGGTCACGCAGAGGGAACCAATGGAGCTATGCCAACAAGGGACTCCGAGTTTATATAAGTTGTAGCAGTTGCCTTGCTATGCACTTCTGCCTTTCCTGTCTCCTGTTTCTTCTACACTTCACTGTGCTATACCTGCACTACAAGCCTGCTCTACAGGCCTGCACCTCAGGCCTGCACCATCGGCCTGCAACACTGGAACAATAAAGGAACAATACTTGATCATATTGGTCAGCCGTATTGATTCCAATCTCCGTCACCCTGATATCTGGTGCCTGAATAAACCTGAACTCATGGACAAGGGATCCTCAGACTACAATACTGATCGACTCAGCATCCGAGCGATACGGAAAGCCGGTTGAACAGCACTGCCCCGGTGCTGAAAAAATTAGCAGTGCGCGCGCTCAAAAAGGAAGTGAATCTCACCCTGGCCCGGTGAGCGACCGGAGTAGGGGCAAGGGGCAGCACGCCACCAAACAGAAGAGGCTGTGCTAAACACCCTCCATCTATCCTCTCCATGAGAGGTATTACTGGCAATTCTGGGATCTTAAAAGGGCTATTAGCCTGAGCCCAGAGTCATCCCCACGGCAATAAGCTTTTACTTCCGAAGCATGGGACGAAATTGCAGCCCAGCTGTGGGATGAGGTGCTAAATACTTAAAAAAGCAGCTTTTCGCTATAGCACCGTGTGACAGAATGCCACGGACATTGCAATCGAAAAAGGCAGAGCAGTCTACCCCCGATTCAGCTGCTGCGGCATTTGGTTCTAACTGAGACAAAAAAGAGAGACTTGGGAGGCACCCCCGCCCTCCGCCCCCTTCCTCTCTCCCTGCACATTGTCTGCCGCTCCGTCAGCATCCTCCTCACAATTTCAATTGCCCGCTACTCCTTCTACACGAATCGCGGCTCTCTTATTACCGTCCTTTTGCGCGGAAAAATCTGCTCCTGCCACGTCAATAGTGGCAGAAGCAAATCCCGATCGAACTGATAAGGCGAGCGAAATCAAAATGGAGGTCGCTACGCATTAAGAATTAGACAAAGGAGATGCCACCTCCGCCATCTTGGCAAGCACACCGTGTTTATTAAGACACGACCACAGCCGTCCGCACCCAGCAGAGAAACCCATTTAAAAAAAAAGCAAGCGGTGAAACCTGTGGCTCGGCGTTTTCGATCCCCTTCATGAACATCTTCCTCTGATACCGCCAGCGACGGCTTGGACTTGGAAGATGAGAGGTCCAATGCTGGGAGCCCGGACAGTGGCAACTCTGCCCTACAACTCCTGCAGTGCTTGAAGGCTCGCGATCACGGCATTTTTGCACCCCCCACCCCCGCCGCGAGCCCCGGCTGCCCTCAGCCCGGCGGCGCCCACCCCAACGGCGCCCCACACTCCGGCAGCTCTCCTGGCAACGCCTCCCGCACCCCCACCATGGCCCCCGCGAGTACCAGCGGGTCTGATCAGGTGGAATCGACCGACGCACCACTGATAGCAGCCACCCCCATGGCAGCGGCAGGAACCGCCCTAGTGGCCCCTTCCCTCCAGCAGTTTCAGCTGAGCTACACCCCCCCTGCCTCCTACATTCCACACATTATCAGCAGAGTATAGCACTCGGACAGAGATTCCAATTGAGTCCCGACGGGGCGATTGGGAGGTGGGAGGGACACGGAATTGTCCCGCTGAGCTGGTGGAAAGGTATTGTGGGAAATGTAGTCACAGATGGAGAAGGTTAACAATGACTAATCTCTGAACTGGCTAATGTTAAAGGAAGCTAGACAAGCTATAGCTACCTATGGGCTACAGTCAGGATACACACGTGCTGTAATCAACCAGTTGTTTCCAAAACATTTGTTAATCCCTTTTGACAGACCTATGTCAGCAAATGGTGTTTATTACGAGGTCTGAGAGCGATCATGGAGGAGATGGGTGCCTTACGACCTGGCCTCCCAACTCCCAGTCCCCACAAATTGGGACCTGATTATTATTCATTTGAAGGATCATTTTCTTTACAATTTGCTTACACCCGGAGGACTTAAAGTCTGCATCTACTGAGTGAGTCATCGATTAAGGCAGACTCCACCCACCAATATCAATGGGTAGCCTCAAAGCATGCTTGAATTCTCTGGCACTCTCTTCCCACTTAGATAGACTCATTGTGACATAGACTTGCAACATTTATAAGTCTATGGATGATATTCTGATTGCAACAAAAAAGTTACACCCTAAGACAGTGCTGTCTGAGTTTCAGCTCCTGTCAGCAAGCAGAGACTTGAAAGTCACACCGCCTTAGACCTTGCAACTCCTCAATTAAGTGACAATTCACTTGTAAATGCCTGGGAAGCTACGCCCCAGCAGCCAGCAGACTCTACGAGGTGTCACCATTAACCATCTCGTTGGGGCAAGATCTTTGCCAGATCTTATCAGCAATTGCAGCTTCCTGAGAAGGCTTAGCAATTAAGTCAGGATTTACTGATCAGAGTGGTCCAGAATCCAGGACAATAACTCTGATACTGCTTCTCATTACTCAGCAGGGTCTAACAGGGACACTTGGTTCCTTTGTCAATACCATCCCTTACATACGGCATTCAATACTAATTCAGACCTGACTCACGATATGAAGGTAGAAATGCTGGATATTTTGGCATTTGACAATGCTAATGAAGAAACTAAACAGGTTCTCAGCATTTTATCAACAGGTGCCACTGCCTCATGACTGCAGGACCACAACGAATGAAGGCATCAACAAGCAGCAATGTATCTAGCCACGGCCATAGAAGCAGTCCCCACCAGCACGACCACCGCACCACCTGGCTGGAAATCATCGTGCTTCTGTGCAACCTATGTACCTTAAATCAAAGTGTCTGACTGCTGGACAGACTCAAAAGGGTCACAGATATAATCATTTAACTCGAGATCGTCGCAAAAGCTGCTCCCGCAGTGCAAGTACACCCCACGACGACACCAAACCAGGGCGCTTGGACCACGCCCCCCCCCCCCCCCCCCAGCCCCCTCTGGCAGCGCACAGCAGACCTGACAACAGCCACATATCACTTTGAATCCACAAAGCGTTGTTGAGTTCAACTGGCATGGTCCTTTGGGTCACAGACCCTGTGGTCTGTTAATTGGCAGATTGTCTACCTCTAGACAGGGCATCCTTATAATTCCTGGTTCAATACATTCTGATTATGACTGGGCTATGAAAATTGTGCTCTATACCATTGCCTCTCCTGTTAGCACTCTTGTTGGGACAGAAATTGCTCAGCTAATATCATCTGAGTCCCGAGTGCCTAAAACTTCTAACAGGATCCAAGGGCAAGAAGGCTCGGGTTCCACCGATAAGCCTAATACCTTATTAGCCCTAGAAATCCAAAAGGGAAAACTGGAACAGATTTTAACTGTCAGACACCCTTGTGGACAAATTATACAATTTTCAATTATTGTGGATACTGGAGATGATGTCATCATTATACCTAGTCATAAACGGAATGGTCACTAGCCATTGCTCATGGCAAATGTTGAAGTCATGTGTTTAAAAGGTATCCAAACAACCTCGGTTAGCAAAGAGCCAGTGCAATTAGCCTTTAACTACGGCAAATCAATCACTGTAAGACCGTACATGTTAACCCTTCCAGTTGCTCTATTGGGCTGATATGCCTTAAGTCAGCTAGGAGCAAAACTTGTTACTGTTCCTTCTTTGTAGTGGCTACTAGTCAGCAACCAACCCTCAAATCAAAATGGAAAACACATAATCCAGTATGGGTGGAATAATGGTTGTTCAGACACGATAGGCTGCAAGTCATTAAGACCCCAATACAGAAACAATAGCAACTAGAGCATACCTTGCTAGCCACCCACCCCTACCCCCACCCCAAAAAAGGGAGGATTTTCTGGTATGACTCTTGCCAACCAAAGCTCTGCTCTGATTTAAAGTTACAGTGCTAATTTCTTCATTTCTGATTGCAATGTCCTTAAGAGTTTTGTTATTTAGAGTTTTGCTAATTTTTCCTGGTAAGCATAATGAATGGTAAGCATTTGGTATTTACAGATACCGAGTGCATAGTAATTGTAGTAAGGTGTAAGTACTTAGTAATGAGTTCACATTGTAAGATTTCTTTTGATTCGAACCTTCTTAGTTGTGTGCCTAAGCATCTCAAAGGAGCTCCATGTAATATAGTTAAGATTTGTAGTAAATAGGTATTCATTTTAAAAAAAAGTATTCCTTAGCTAAGGTAATGTCTTTATATTTCCTTCTTAGACATAGATTAGAAATAATAATAAAAAAAAAAATTGGCAAACGAAAAGGTAACATGTGCAAAAAAAAAAGTAAACATAGAAATATATAACAAAAGCACAAAAACTCTGGACACAAAAGATAGAGTACTAAATAACAAAATAATAATAAGAAAGAAGAGCAACAATAAAAACAAAATATTAAAAACAAAATATGACATACTGAAAAATCATAAGGATTACTAACACAGAATAGCTATTGACAAAAAAACCATAATAATTGTTAGCAAAAAATAAGAATGAGGATTATCAAGACTACTAGATTAAAACAAGCAAAAATTGTACAAAGAAAAAAACAAGAAAATTAAAATGAAAAATGATAATAAGAAAGAATTAATAGAAAAGAAGGTTAAAAAATATATATATAATAAAAAAGCAAAAATGAAAATTAAAATAGAAAATAGATTAAATAAAACAAACATGCAAAATAAATAATAATCACAATAAAGAATATAAGATAAAAAAATAAAAGATTAAACACTTGATAAAAAGAAAAAAATAGAAATTACAAAAAAACAAAAATTGAAAATAAAAAATTGATTAGAATAACAAATTAAAATACAGATTAAAAAATTGCAATAAGAAAATAAAAGTGTTAATAAAGAAGGTAAAAAGAAATAAATTTTTTAAATGACAAAAAGTAAGTTAATAATAATAATAAAAATTTAAATAACAAAGAAAATTAAAATACAACATAACAAAAATTAATTTAATAAATATATAAAAATTATATTAAAATTAACACAACAAAAAAGTTAACAAAAAATAATTAAAAAGTGCAGAAAAAAATGTAATAAAATGCAATGACAAAAAAAGCCACATTAAAACAGTATAAAAATAATTTAAAAACAAAACTTAAAATTAATTAAAGATTAAACAAAGAACTAGATTAAAAGTGAAAATATTAAACATTTAAAAATAATAAATTCAGAATAGAAAACAATAACTAAAAATGAAAAAAAATAACAAAAATAAACAAAATAAATAATAGATACATTCAACATAAAGCATGAAACAACTCAAGTTAGAATTAAAAGGAAAAAACTATAAAAATAATTTACAAAAAATCAAATTGAAATGAAAATAAATTAAAAAATTAAATAAAAAGTATTGTAAACATGTAAAAATAATGGGGAAAAAATAAAATTTAAAAAAAATTAATTTAGAAAAAAAATATATACACATATAATGAAATCAAACAAAAATGAAATAGGTTTATTGAAAGTAGATTTCAAAATATTAAAGAAATGAAGCAGAAAATTAATCACAAACTTAAAAATAGCTCACATTAAAAACAAACAAAAAACACTAAAAATTAGTTAGAAAATCTGTGGAATCATAGACTCATGGAATGAGTCAGGGTTGGAAAGGACCACAAGGGTCATTTAGTTCCAACCACTGCCATGGACAGGGACACCTCACACTGGATCAGGCAGGCTAGAGCCTCGTCCAGCCTGGTCTTAAACACTTCCAGGCATGGGGCCTCGGCCACCTCCCTGGACAATCCATTCCAGGGCTTCACCACTCTCACGGTGAAGAATTTCTTCTTCACATCCAGCCTGAATCTTCCCATCCCCAGCCTTGTTCCATTCTCCCTAGTCCTGTAATTTCCTGACGTGCTGGCATGTCCCTCCCCAGCATTCTTGTAGGCTCTCTTCAGATACTGGATGGCCACGATCAGGTCACCTCGAGCCTTCTTTTCTGCTAACTGCAATCATCGCAATAAACGACAGCAGAAGAATCAAGACCATGAGGACACAGCATTTCCCATGCAGTCGAACATCGATCACAATAACTGTTATGATAATCTGGGATCAAACAGCATCAATGAGAAGAATGTACCACAGCATCATGCGAATTAGGACTGAATATTGTGGTTGCTTGATAACTTTGTATTCTCTCTTGTTAACTAAGTGTGCCTCTGAATGTAGACATCCTAGAGGATGCAGTTTCATCTTTACATTTTGCTTAGTAGAGATTATTAACAAAACAAAGCAAAACAAAACAAAACAAAACAAAAAAGGGGGAAAAGAGAGAATACCCCATAGCTAAAAAAAATTAGCTCATGGCAACCCTAGAAATGCTGTAACCCTAGAAACATCAACCCTAGAAATGCTGTAACCCTAGAAACATCAACCCTAGAAAGTGTTGTAACCCTAGAAACATCACCTTTGCAATGTGCTGTAACCCTCTCATCACAAGACAGCACGAACACGGCACAACTGTCATGAAAATGACAATCAGCAAACCTGCTTAGCACTGACCTCAATGACAGTCACGATAAACCAAGATGTCAACAGAAAGCATCTAACTTATAACTGAGTGTCGTGACTGCTTAACTATTGTGTGAACATTAAGAGATCAGAATTACTAGGATGAGCAAAAACACATTATTCTGTGTAATTTTATATTGGGCAATGCAATGAAGCTCTTTTTGCTCTTGCTGCTTGCCTGCAAGTTTTCTGTCTGTGAAGCTAGAGCCTGGCCAGATCTACCTTTACATATTAAAGAAATCTTGCTACCATTAAACAATTAATGATTTTTGACCATCCTAGAGAAAATAAAGATGCAACATAATCCTAAAGCAGATTGCAAAAGACAGTGCTAAGGATTGCATTTGTGCCTCAATCTCTGTGTTCAATGTGTTCAGGCATAATCAAGTCTTCTCTGTCAATAAGAGGAGTGAAATGTAAAGATCGGAACTGTTAAGATCTAAGTTCTTCTTTACAATGTTTGTTATCTTTGACCATGTATTATGCCAGCTCTGTAGAGCATTGTAACTAGTTCAACTTAAGCTTTGTGCCTTGTATGGGTTACACCAGTCTGTTAGATATGCTGCACTACAGAACTCTTGCTTTTGCTGCACAGCTTAGCTTTACCTTGCTTGCTTCTGTGTTTGCAGTAGCATCTTGTATGGGATGAGAACAACTCCCATGACCAGATTGCTCACAAAAACAAAAAGGGGGATTTGTGGCAATGCCAGCGACGAGCAGTGTGAGCAATCTGGCAGTGCAGGCCTAGAGCCTGACATGGTGGTAGGCCATGCTCAGCATAAATGCAGAGCCAGCTAGCAGTGTAGCAAAACAGTGCTGTGCCTGCAGCATGTAACTAAAACACGACACTGGTAGCTATAAATATGGGCAGTTATCTTGAGACAACAGGACATGCACCTGCATCAACAAACCTGTTGTGTCATTAGTAGTTGGACCAATAATCTGTAATAGTGCAATGTGTGGTCACTCAGAGGGAACCAATGGAACTATGCCAACAAGGGACTCTGAGTTTATATAAGTTGTAGCAGTTGCCTTGCTATGCACTTCTGCCTTTCCTGTCTCCTGTTTCTTCTACACTTCACTGTGCTATACCTGCACTACAAGCCTGCTCTACAGGCCTGCACCTCAGGCCTGCACCATCGGCCTGCAACACTGGAACAATAAAGGAACAATACTTGATCATATTGGTCAGCCGTATTGATTCCCATCTCCGTCGCCCCGATAGTTCCCTGTCTCTGTGACTCCACGGATCCATGTCCCTGTGACTCCATGGTTCCCTGTCTCTGTGACACCACGGTTCCATGTCTCTGTGACTCCATGGTTCCCTGTCTCTGTGACACCACGGTTCCATGTCTCTGTGACTCCATGGTTCCCTGTCTCTGTGAATCCACAACAGAGCCCAATGAACCAGACCACAGAACCACAGAACTGTTACGCTTAGAAGGGACCTCAAGGATCTGTTCCCTCTTCCAGCTCCACTCTGCCCACAGTGGGCCAGAGGCATCCACCACAGAGAATCCTCAGCACAAAGAAGCAGGTAGGGAGGGTGGGTGCAGCCGGTCTGTTGGGAGTGCATCTGCTCTGTTTAATTTTTGCTTCTTCTGCAGGATTTGCAACTTCTGCTCCATATGGATGATCCATATTGTGCCTTGGTGAAATGATGTCACATTATGCTTTTATGCTTTTATCGTCAAACACTGCTCATGAAAAAATCACCAGGTTTGCCTAGGTTCATCGGTTCAATTTTAGTTCTCCTCTCCCCATTTCTTCCCGCCCCCCCCCCCCTTTGTTATTTTGAATAAAACACCTCCAGTAAAAGTGATTTATGGAAATGAATAAAACAAAACTCTTATATAAGCTTTTTAGATTGCTTTTTTTTTTCTCTTCCCTTTTTCCCCCCTTTTTCTTGAATCTTTCATCTCCTTTCTGCTGCTGCTCAGCCCTATGAAAATCTTCCACCATCAGCTTGTCTTTGGGGCTGCAGCCTCTGTTCCTGGAAGTATCTGGAGGTGCTGGAAGGTGTCCATAGAAGGGCCACGAGGATGAGCAGAGGGCTGGAACTGCTCTGCCATGAGGACAGACTGAGGGAGTTGGGGTTGTGCAGTCTAGAGAAGAGAAGGCTCCCAGGAGACCTAATTGTGGCCTTCCAGGATCTGCAGGGGGCTCCAAGAAAGCTGGGGAGGGACTTTGGAGGGTGTCAGGGAGTGATAGGACTGGGGGGGATGGAGCAAAACTAGAAGTGGAGAGATTGAGATTGGATGTTAGGAAGAAGTTGTTCCTCATGAGGGTGGTGAGAGCCTGGCACAGGTTGCCCAGGGAGGTGGTGGAAGCCTCCTGCCTGGAGGTTTTTGCAGCCAGGCTGGATGTGGCTGTGAGCAACCTGCTGTAGTGTGAGGTGTCCCTGGCCATGGCAGGGGGGTTGGAGCTGGCTGATCCCTGAGGTCCCTTCCAACCCTAACAATTCTATGATGTACCAAAGCTTTGGTTTGGGTTTTATTTCCACCTCCTGTGCCAATCTCCTGAGGCAAAGCAGCTCTAATATTTCAAAGAGAGGTTTTCCTCCTTCCAAATAGTTCTTACAATTCTTTTAGTCTTTTTTTTTTTCCCCTTTCTTCATTGTTCTCCACCCTGCAGATCTCAAGTCAGGGAAAGAAGATAAAATGATAAAAACAAGTGATAAAAGCACAAAATAAGTCTTACAACTTTAAAGAAGAATCACAGAATGCATTGGGTTGGAAGGGACCCTTCAAGGTCATCCTCTCTAACCCCCCTGCAGGCAGCAGGGACATAGAATCATGGAATCTTAGAATCCTAGAATCCTGGAATCCTGGAATGGGATGGGTTGGAAGGGACCTCTAAAACTCATCCAGTGCAACCCCCTCTGCAGTCAGCAGGCACACAGGATCCTAGCACCCTAGAATGGGTTGGGTTGGAAGGGACTAAAAAAGGCCATCCAATCCAACCACCTCTGCAGTCAGCAGGGACATCCTCAACTAGATCAGGTTGCCCAGGGCCCTGTTGACCTTCACCTTGATTATCTAAAAGGATAGGGCCTCCACCACCTCCCGGGGTAACCTGTTCCAGTGTTCCACCACAGAAACTTTTCCCTGTTCCCTGTGTTCTTTCCCCACTTCAGGCCTGACTTTGAAGGTCTCCAGGGGTAGGACCTCCACCAGCTCCCTGGGCAACCTTTTCCAGTGTCTTGCCACCCTCAAAGAACTTCTTCACAGAATCCTAGAATGGCTCAGTTTGGAAGGGACCTCAGAGATCATCTGCTCCAACCTCCCAACACAGGCAGGGACACCTCTGAATCAGGCTCAGCTGCTCAAGGTGTTATCCAACGTGGCCTTGAGCACCTCCAGCCTAAATCTGCCCTTCTCCAGTTGCAAGCCATTGTCTCTTGTCCTAGTGCTAAATGCCTTTGTCAAAAGTCCCTCCCCAGCTCTCCTGTAGCCCCTGCAGGTACTGGCAGGCTGCTCTAAGGTCTCCTTGGGGCCTTCTCTTCTCCAGGCTGAACAGCTCCAAGCCTCCCAGCCTGTCCCCATAGGGGAGGTTCTCCAACCTTGTGAGCATCCTCATAGCCTCCTCTGGAAGTGTAGAATGGAGCTGCAGTTCAAGTGAGATCTGCAGCAGACAGCAAGAGGATATTGCTCCTGCCCCAAGAGATGATTTCTACTTCAGCATGGAGGCAATCCTGATCTCAAAGCCTTTTAGCTGATTTAAACCCTTAGGTCTGTTTTCTCCCACAAGAGCTTCCCTTCAGTGCTGGGTTTGCCATCCACAGAGCTCCTGTGCTATGTCATCAGGGGTGGATGAAGTTATTTTGCTGTCTAGCAGCTCTTCATATCACCAAATTGCTCCCTGCAGAGAAGAAATAAGTTAAAGTTTGACGCACTGAATTTAGGGAGTGCAATGCTCAAGCAATGCTCAGCTGATAGAAGGAAATGTTTTAGCCCTTGTAGGCCACAGACCTTGGGAAAAACTGCAACTATGTAGAGAGAAAAAAGCCTTTAGCTAATTACCAACGGCCATTGTGACTCAGGAAGCCCCACAACTACCTTTATTTAGAATAAAACCTTTATTTAGAATAAACCAAGCCAGGTTGGAAGAGACCTTCAAGATCATCGTGTCCAACCCATCAACCAATCCAACCCACCCAAACAGCTAACCCATGGCACCAAGTACCCCATCAAGTCTCCTCCTGAACACCTCCAATGATGGCGACTCCACCACCTCCTTGGGCAGCCCATTCCAATGGGCAATCACTCTCTCTGTGTAGAACTTCTTCCTAATATCCAACCTGAACCTCCCCTGGTGCAGCCTGAGACTGTGTCCTCTTGTTCTGGTGCTGGCTGCCTGGGAGAAGAGACCATCATCCGCCTGTCTACAACCTCCCTTCAGGTAGTTGTAGAGAGTGATAAGGTCACCCCTGACTCTCCTCTTCTCCAGGCTAAGCAACCCCAGCTCCCTCAGTCTCTCCTCATAGGGCTTGTGTTCCAAACCCCTCACCAACTTTGTTGCCCTTCTCTGGACTCGTTCCAGCAAGTCAACATCCTTCCTAAACTGAGGGGCCCAGAACTGGACACAGGACTCAATGTGTGGCCTGACCAGTTCTGAGCACAGGGCAGAATGACTTCCCTGCTCCTGCTGGCCACACTGTTCTTGATGCAGGCCAGGATGCCCTTGCCCTTCCTAGCTACTTGGGCACACTGCTGGCTCATGTTCAGCCTACTATCAAGCAGTACCCCCCTGGTCCCTCTCTGCCTGGCTGCTCTCCAGCCACTCTGACCCCAGCCTGTAGCACTGCATGGGGTTGTTGTGGCCAATGTGCAGAACCCGGCACTTGGATGTGTTAAATCTCATGCCGTTGGATTCTGCCCATCTGTCCAGCCTGTCGAGGTCCCTCTGCAATTACCTGAGAATTAGAGCTGGTAAACATTGCAAGAGAGTCTTTTGTTTTCTCTCTGAACTTAGATAAGAGATGCTTGATCATTTGCCTTTTGTCTAACACCTGCCTGGGCCTTGCCCAGCCATGTGTGTTCCCTGGTATTTTCTTGGCAGCCAATCACGAATCTGTAACTGTCAGATGGACACATTTAATTGCCAATCACTAGTTACTTTTGATTATGTTAGCCTATATAAAGAACATACTTTGTACAATAAAGTAGACACCTTGCTTGCATCAAGCTTTGTCTCCATCTCTCAATCGCGGTAAAAGTTGTGAATTGGGGTTGTTGGTTTGGGGTTGTTTTGATGTTTTCCTTTCTAAACTATCAATGTTTCTGCATTCAGAGGTAGAGTGGCCCCAAGAATGCATTTCCTTTGGTCATCTCAGAGATGAACCAAGACAGGAAGCTGACAGTTTATGTTTCCCTGGGGCCTCTGACTGCACTTGGATAAGGAAAAGATATTTGTCATCAGTTTCATGCTGGTATTTAGAAAGGACCAACCCCCACACCACCACCACCACTTTTTATCCATATGTAATAGGTTGGGGCAGACCCCCTCCCTACCACGCGCAGGAATAACGACTCAAACAAACAGATTGCAAAAGTGATAGAAAGTTTAAATAGAGAACAGTGAGTGCGTGCAAAGAACTAGAAACACAGTGACAAGAGAGACCCCAAAACAGACCCAGAAAGATCCCATCCCCACCTGAAGGTGCACCCAAAACCCCCAGGGCTCCTCCTTCCCCCCCCCCCCACTGCTAGGCTAGTCTCAGCTGGCCAGATCTGAGACTGCCCATCCCCCTGTGGCCTTGGGCCAAACCAGGCCCATGGCCGGGAGATCTCTCCCCCAGTTACCAGGTGTCGGAGAGGAAGGAAAGAGGAAGTGCCAGACCCCGCCGTAAAATTTATTACGGTGCAAAAGATTATGGTAGAAATACATAATTTCCTGTGTCCACCCACTGGGCTGGACTTCTGGACACAGGAAACACCCCCGTAGCAGAGGGCACCCAGCCCAAACTACGACACCGTATAAAATATCACTGACAACAGATTTCATTGTTTGGGGGAATATTTCATGTCATTGAACAAGACCCAGTGCTGGGTGCTGCACTTGGCCACAACAACTGCAGGCAGTGCTACAGGCTGGGGTCAGACGGGCTGACAGCAGCCAGGCAGAAAGGGACCAGGGGGGTACTGCTTGATAGTAGGCTGAACATGAGCCAGCAGTGTGCCCAAGTAGCTAGGAAGGGCAAGGGCATCCTGGCCTGCATCAAGAACAGTGTGGCCAGCAGGAGCAGGGAAGTCATTCTGCCCTGTGCTCAGAACTGGTCAGGCCACACATTGAGTCCTGTGTCCAGTTCTGGGCTCCTCAGGTTAGGAAAGATGTTGACTTGCTGGAAGGTGTCCAGAGACGGGCAACAAAGCTGGGGAGGGGTCTGGAGCACAGCCCTGTGAGGAGAGGCTGAGGGAGCTGGGGTTGCTTAGCCTGAAGAAGAGGAGGCTTAGGGGAGACCTTCTTGCTCTCTCCAACTCCCTAAAGGGAGGTTGTAGCCAGGTGGGGGTTGGTCTCTTCTCCCAGGCACCCAGCACCAGAACAAGAGGACACAGTCTCAAGCTGCACCAGGGGCGGTTTGTGCTGGAGGTGAGGAGAAAGTTCTTCCCAGCAAGAGAGATTGGCCATTGGGATGTGCTGCTCAGGGAGGTGGTGGAGTCACCATCCCTGGAGGTGTTCATCCAGTGCCCTGGATGTGGCACTGAGTGCCATGGTTTATTTGTCAGGAGGTGTTGGGTGCTAGGTTGGACTTAATGATGTCTGAGGTCTTTTCCAGCCTTACAGATTCTGTGATACTGTGATTTCTGTCAGGGGAAGTGTTGTGGTGGCAGAGGAGGAAGGAAATTCATTTGAGCATGTTTAGTGATGGGGAAATAAAGAGAAGTTACAAGAATCCCAACAACACAGTCTTGCTCTGCTTCTATCCATCCCTGACAGGTTTTGTTTGCTGGTATTGCCTGGGTTTGTCTTTCAGAAGAGGAGTAACAGGTTACAAGTGTTCAGTTCTGGGGTCTCCACTCCAAGAAGGACATTAAGGAGCTGGAGCAGGTCCAGAGGAGGGCAACCAAGCTGGGGAAGGCTCTGGAGAAGTGGGCTGGGGAGGAGCAGCTGGGGGAGCTGGGGGTGTTGAGTGTGGAGAAGAGGAGGCTGAGGGAGACCTCATTGCTCTCTGCAGCTCCCTGGTTGGAGCCAGGTAGGTGTTGGTCTCTTTTCCCTAATAGCAAGTGATAGGAGGAGAGGAAAAGAATAGTGAAGAGGTGATTGGGAACAGTCAGCGTGACTTTGCCAAGGGCAAATCCTGCCTGACCAACCTGGTGGCCTTCTATGAGCAGGTGACAAAATTAATAGATGAGGGGCGAGCAACTGATGTCATTTACCTGGACCTGAGCAAAGCCTTCGACACTGTCCCACACCACATCCTGGTCTCCAAACTGGTGACACATGGGTTTGATGGGTGGACCACTAGATGGATAAGGAACTGGCTTGATGGCCGCACCCAAAGAGTGGCTGTCAATGGCTCCATGTCCCAGTGGAGGCCAGTGACAAGCGGAGACCCTCAGGGATCAGTCCTGGGACCTGTCTTGTTCAACATCTTTGTGGGTGACATGGACAGTGGCATTGAGTGCACCCTCAGCAAGTTTGCTGATGACACCAAGCGGTGTGGTGCAGCAGACACGCTGGAGGGAAGGGAGGCCATCCAGAGGGACCTTGACAGGCTGGAGAGGTGGGCACAAGCCAACCTCATGAAGTTCAATAAGAGCAAGTGCAGGGTCCTGCATCTGGGTCGAGGCAATCCCAGGCACAAATCCAGGCTGGGCAGTGACTGGCTGGAAAGTAGCCCTGAGGAGAGAGACTTGGGGGTGCTGGTGGACAAAAAGCTCAACATGAGCTCTCAATGTGCACTTGCATCCCGCAAAGCCAATCAGATCCTGGGCTGCATCAGGAGAAGTGTGGCTAGCAGGTCGAGGGAGGTGATCCTCCCCCTCTACTCAGCCCTGGTGAGACCCCACCTGGAGTACTGTGTCCAGTTCTGGAGCCCCTATTACAAGAGGGATCTGGAGGTGCTGGAGTGTGTCCAGAGAAGGGCCACAAGGATGATCAGAGGGCTGGAGCACCTCTCCTATGAGGACAGACTGAAGGAGTTGGGGCTGTTCAGTCTGCAGAAGAGAAGAGCAGGCTGGATGAGGCTCTGGCCAGCCTGATCTAGTGTAGGGTGTCCCTGCCCATGGCAGGGGGGGTTGGAACTAGATGATTCTTGTGGTCCCTTCCAACCCTGAATGAAACTATGAAACTATGAAATAGCCTGGGGTTGCACCTGGGGAGATTTAGGTTGGACATGAAAAGAAACTTCTTGACTGAAAGGTTTCTCCAAGCCTGGCTCAGGCTGCCCAGGGAGGAGGCTGAATCCCCATCCCTGGAGGTGTTTCAGAGGCACAGAGAGGTGGTGCTGAGGGCCTTGGTAACTTGGTAGAGTTAGAGAATGGTTGTGCTGGATGATCACAAAGGCCTTTTCCAACCAAAAGAGTCTATGAACCTTGATTCTATGATGGTTTTATGAACTTTGACCTTTAGTGCAAAACCTGATTGCTGGCTGGCTCTGTGACACTGGTTGGGTTTTCTTCTACAGTGTCTGAGTTTTGCCACCCTGTGAGCCCTCAGCTGGGCCTGCATCACTGCAGTGCATGAGGGAAACTGCTGCTGCTGCCTTCTAACCATGGGATGGGGGCACAGTTGGGACTTCTGTAAGACACAGGTTATTTGGTTCCCAGCAGGATGAGGTCAACCTGCCACCGAGGATGAGGTCCAACTGGCACCCAGGATGTGGTCCACCTGGCATCCAGGATGAGGTCCAACTGCCACTGAGGATGAGGTCCAACTGCCACTGAGGATAAGTTCCACCTGGAACCCAGGATGAGGTCCACCTGGCACCCAGGAAGAGGTCCAATTTGCACCCAAGATGAGGTCCAAGTGGTACCCAGGATGAGGTCCAAGTGGTACCCAGGATGAGGTCCACCTGGCATCCAGCATGAGGTCCACCTGGCACCCAGGATGAGGTCCAATTGCCACTGAGGATGAGGTCTAACTGCCACTGAGGATGAGGTCCAACTGGCACCCAAGATGAGGTCCAACTGCCATCCAGCATGAGGCTCTGCAGAGGGACCTCGACAGGCTGGACAGATGGGCAGAATCCAACGGCATGAGATTTAACACATCCAAGTGCCGGGTTCTGCACATTGGCCACAACAACCCCATGCAGTGCTACAGGCTGGGGTCAGAGTGGCTGGAGAGCAGCCAGGCAGAGAGGGATCTGGGGGTGCTGGTCGATGGTAGGCTGAACATGAGCCTGCAGTGTGCCCAGGAAGCCAAGAGGGCCAATGGCATCCTGGCCTGCATCAGGAACAATGTGGCCAGCAGGAGCAGGGAGGTCATTCTGCCCCTGTACACTGCACTGGTTAGGCCACACCTTGAGTACTGTGTCCAGTTCTGGGCCCCTCAGTTTAGGAAGGATGTTGACTTGCTGGAAGGTGTCCAGAGAAGGGCAACAAAGTTGGTGAGGGGCTTGGAACACAAGCCCTATGAGGAGAGACTGAGGGAGCTGGGGTTGCTTAGCCTGGAGAAGAGGAGGCCCAGGGGAGAGCTTCTTGCTCTCTACAAGTACCTGAAGGGAGGTTGTAGACAGGCAGATGTTGGTCTCTTCTCCCAGGCAGCCAGCACCAGAACAAGAGGACACAGTCTCAGGCTGCACCAGGGGAGGTTTAGGCTGGATGTTAGGAAGAAGTTCTATACAGAGAGAGTGATTGCCCATTGGAATGGGCTGCCTGGGGAGGTGGTGGAATCACCATCATTGGAGGTGTTCAGGAGGAGACTTGATGGGGTGCTTGGTGCCATGGTTTAGTTGTTTGGGTGGGTTGGATTGGTTGATGGGTTGGACACGATGATCTTGAAGGTCTCTTCCGACCTGGTTTATTCTATGTATTCTATGAAGGGGGCTACAAGAAAGCTGGGGAAGGACTTTTGAAGGTGTCAAGGAGTGATAGGACTGGGGGAGATGGAGCAAAACTAGAAGTGGGGGGATTGAGATTGGATGTTAGGAAGAATTTGTTCCCCATGAGGGTGGTGAGAGACTGGCACAGGTTGCCCAGGGAGGTGGTAGAAGCCTCACGCCTGGAGGTGTTTGCAGACAGGCTGGATGTGGCTGTGAGCAACCTGCTGTAGTGTGAGGTGTCCCTGGCCATGGCAGGGGGGTTGGAACTGGCTGAGCCTTGAGGTCCCTTCCAACCCTGACAATTCTGTGATTCTATGGTGAAAAAGAATAAAATACCAAAAACATAAACCAAGGAGGATTGAAACCCAGGGGGGGGAAGCCACTTGCAGAGCAGTTCCTTCCTGGTGGATACCAAGCCCTGGATCTCTCCATTCAGCCCTGGGTGCTTTGGGTTCTTTTTCACACTCTCAGAGGAGGCAGGATTCTTCTCTAATGTGGCCTCTGTACATTTCCAGCCCCTGACAGCTGGGTGAAGTTTCCCTTCCGCTCAGAGGAGGACTTGGGTTTGGTAGGTGGTGGGTTTTTTGGGTTTGTTTTTGGGGTTGTATTGTTTTTTCCCCCCTTCACTCCGTTTCCTAATGGCTTGCCAGTACTGCCAGGGCCTATTTTCTCTCCAGCTGTGAAAGTGGCTTTTTAAAGTGACTCACAAAAGTGCTCACTGCTGGCTCCCGTTGAGCTTCTCCCCCAGCACCCCCAGCACCCCCCAAGGCCTTTTCTCCAGGGCTGTACTAACTGAATGTACATCTTAATACAGCTGGAAAAAATAAAATCACTGCTTATAGAGGGATTCAAACAAAGGTGGTTGTCATGTTGGCCCAAAGTGGAGGGGCTTGGAACACAAGCCCTATGAGGAGAGACTGAGGGAGCTGGGCCTGCTTAGCCTGGAGAGGAGACTCAGGGGTGACCTTATTGCTCTCTACAACTACCTGAAGGGGGGTTGTAAACAGGCAGAGGTTGGTC
The DNA here is from genome assembly GCF_026170545.1 of Melanerpes formicivorus. Taxonomy (NCBI): domain Eukaryota; kingdom Metazoa; phylum Chordata; class Aves; order Piciformes; family Picidae; genus Melanerpes; species Melanerpes formicivorus. Next base: position 1,867,295 of record NW_027142438.1, read on the forward strand.
TCTTCTCCCAGGCAGCCAGCACCAGAACAAGGGGACACAGTCTCAGGCTGCGCCAGGGGAAGTTCAGGATGGAGGTCAGGAGGAAGTTTTACACAGAGAGAGTGATTGCCCATTGGAATGGACTGCCCGGGGAGGTGGTGGAGTCGCCATCACTGGAGGTGTTCAGGAGGAGACTTGACAGGGTGCTTGGTTACATGGGTTAGTTGATTAGGTGGTGTTGGATGATAGGTTGGACGCGATGATCTTGAAGGTCTCTTCCAACCTGGTTTATTCTATTCTAACATACTTCAGCTGGTTGGTATTTATGTGGCAAATGAGCTTAAATCTCAGCATTGATAGGGATGAGGAATTGCAAAGACCTTGATATCAGTCACTGATAGAATCAGAGAATCCTTAAGGCTGGAATAGATCTCTAATATCATCCAGTGGAACCACCAACCCAGCACCACCATGGCCACTAGACCATGGACCAAAGTGCATTGTCAACAGGCTTTTTGAACACTTCCAGGGATGGGGACTCCCAGGGCTACATGCTGTTTGAACACACCTCCACCACCACCTCCCTGGGCAGCCTGTTCCAGGGCCTGACCAGTCTTTCAGTCACAACATTGTTCCTAATATCCAACCTAAACCTCCCCTGGTGCAGCTTGAGGCCATTTCCTCTCCTCCTATCATTTGTGACTAAGGAGAAGAGACCAATCCCCCAGCTGGGTCCAACCTCTTCCCAGGGAGTTGTAGAGAGCCAGAAGGTCTCTCCTCAGCCTCCTTTTCTCCAGATTAAGCAACCTCAGCTCCCCTCAGCCTCAGGTACATGCAGAGAACCCCAAACATGGATGCACATGGGGAGGGAGAAATGTCTTTCAATATATTTCTTTTCTCAATCTTGAATCCATTTGAGAGCTTCATTCCTTAATGTATTCTTTTCTTTTCTTTTCTTTTCTTTTCTTTTCTTTTCTTTTCTTTTCTTTTTCTTTTCTTTTCCTTTTCTTTTTCTTTTCTTTTCTTTTCTTTTCTTTTTCTTTTCTTTTCTTTTCTTTTCTTTTCTTTTCTTTTCTTTCTCTTCTCTTCTCTTCTCTTCTCTTCTTCTTCTCTCTTCTCTTCTCTTCTCTTCTCTTCTCTTCTCTTCTCTCTCTTCTCTTCTCTTTCTCTTTCTCTTTCCTCTTCCTTCTTCTCCTTTCCTTCTCCTTTCCTTTCTTTCCTTTCCTTTCCTTTCTTTCCTTTCCTTTTCCTTTCCTTTCCTTTCCTTTCCTTTCCTTTCCTTTCCTTTCCTTTCCTTTCCTTTCCTTTCCTTTCCTTTCCTTTCCTTTCCTTTCCTTTCCTTTTTCCTTTCCTTCCTT